>NW_006408542.1:21671824-21689827 GCF_000296735.1 Chrysochloris asiatica | reverse complement strand
CAAGTTAGATTAGGTACTGTCAAGTTGATTTCAGCTCATAGTGACCCCATGTGACAGAGTAGAAATACTCTATAAAGTCTTCTAGGTTGCAATCATCACAAAAGCAGATCGTCAAGTGTTTTTCCCACAAAGCCACTGGATGGGTTTGAGCCAAGTCTTTTGGTTAGCAGCTGAATGTTTAACTGTTGCACCATTGTTGTTGTTGCTGTTAAGTGTCATGGGGTCATTCCTACTAATAGTATCCCTGTATTGGGTTTCCAAGGAGCAGCTGGTGAGTTTGAACCACTGACCTTTTGGTACAGGGCTTTATTCCACAGGTCACACAAGAACTATAGAAAAAATTTTGAAGAATAGGAATTCCAGAACACTTCACTGTGTTCATGAAGAACTTATACATAGATCAAAGGCAGTCATTCAAACAGAACAACGGGTTACTAAAAATTCATGGTTTTAAAATCAGGAAAGGTGTATGTCAAGATTGTATCTTTTCAGCATACTTATTCAATCTGTATGCTGAACAAACATTTTGAGAAGCTGCATTATTTGTGGCATCAGGATTGGATGTACGATATGCAGATAACATAGTTCTGTTTGCTAAAATTGGACTTGAAGCACTTGCTGATGAAGATCAAATAATACAGCCTTCAGTATGAATTGTACCTGAATGTAAAGAAAATAAAAATCCTCCCAAGTGGACCAATAAACATCATGATAAATGGAGAAAAGAATGAAGGATTTCATTTTACATGGATCCACAGTCAACACTTATAGAAGCAGCAATCAAAAATATAAAATGATTTATTGTTTAGGCAAATCTGTTGACCTTTAAAGCGTTAAAGAGCAAAGATGTCACTTTGAGAACTAAGGTGCTCCAGACCCAAGCCAGGGTACTTTCAATCACCTCATATGCATATGAAAGCTGGACAATAGATAAGGCAAACAGGAGAAGAATCAATGCATTTGAATTTTATGGTGTTGGGAAAGAATATTGAAAGTACCATAAACTGTCAAAACAAACACATTTATAGCCATCATTAAAGTTTGGCATATTCTGTTTCATCTAAAATACTATTGACTGTAAGATTAAGCCTAAATTCTAAGGTTTTCATCAAAAGGTTGTTGTTCTTAAGTGCAGTCCACTTGGTTCCAACTAATAGTGACCCTGTATAATGAGCTCTGGTAGCGTAGTGCTTACGAATTGGGCTGTGAACAGCAAGGTCAGCAGTTCGAGACTACCAGATGAGGCTTTCTGCTCCGGTAAAGATTTACAGCCTCAGAAACCTTGTGCAGGGTCACCATGGGTTGGAACCGACTCGCAGCACTTAACAACAACAACATAAGGAGTGTAGTGGTTACGAACCGCAAGGTCAGCAATTCGAAACTACCAGCTGTTCCGTGGGAAAAAGATGAGGCTTTCTGCTCCTGTAAAGATTTACAGCCTCAGAAACCCTATACAAGGTCGCTATGAGTCGGAAGTGACTCCACAGCACATAACATCAACATGAGAGTCCAAGTGTGGCACTGTAGAATAAGGACAGTTTGAACCACAAGGTCGGTGGTTCAGCCGCTCCTTGTACACCCTATACAGGGTCACTATGAGTTAACATCTTAACAACAACAATGGGGCTTCAGAGGAACAGCTGGTGGGTTTGAACCACCAATCTTGTGGTTAATAGTCCAGTGTTCATCCTACAGCACTACACCATGACTCCATGAAAATGTAGAGTGCAGAAAAAAAGGTTTAGTAAGCACTGTTATCTGTATGCAATAGAGGGCAGAGGAAATCGGGTTGGCCTGAGAGAATTGGACAGAAGCAGCAAGCAACCCGGCTTGCATGATTAAGAGAGAATTCTGTTAATTTTCATACTCATATTATGTACTTCTAGGTCTTGTATATAGGCAAATAACTGTAGATAGCACAAAATCAGATGACCCTGTATTTCACAAATACATAACACATACAAATATATTAAAGATCTGTCTAGGAGACATGGCCTTAATTCTGCCAATAGCAATGACATTGTTTGAAGCAATTAAAGATTAGATACAATATTTTCTAGATATGCCCAAAGATGGGTAATTTCAATTAAGAACACATCAAATTGGGCCTCATGGCCATTCAGGTTAACAATGGAGATACCATTTAAATGATGTAAAACATTTAGATTTAATTTAGACAAGATAGTGAGCTGTACTAGACTAGATATGTGAAACAATAAAAAATTCCCATATAAATAATGAATTGCAGTCTTTGATGAAAAATAATTTTGATTTTGTGCTATCCACAATTATTTAGTATGAACTGTTATTTGTTAGTAAGGTTAGTTAAAACTTAACAAAAGACATAAACATATCTAAGTTTGGCTATTTCACTTTTTAAATAGCTAATGTTTTTTAAATTTTTAGAGAAAATGCTTCTTCTAAATAGAAAGATGTGATTTACTAAGTTTGTACATTTGGTATATTCAAAAAAAGTGATGTTCCGGTAGATATTAAGCAAATTGGAACAATGAAACAAATGTTGTTAAGTGCCGTCGAGTCAGTTCCAACCCATAGCGACCCTGTATAGAGTTTCTGAGGAGCAGCAGGTGAGCTTGAACCGCCAACCTTGCAGTTCAAACAGCTTTGCAGTCTGTCGCATTAACCCACAGTGCCCATGTTCCCCATAATTATGAAAAAATGAATATACAAACATATATCTGTAACTATGTATTATATATGTATTTGAACTTCTTCATAATTACATGAACAGTTTTTCCCTTGTTCCCATTTATATATGCATGTATGTGTGTGTGTACTTAAAAAAAATTGCTACAAAATCCTAGAAAACTTTATTAAACAAAAATATTAAAATGTAAAGCTACTGTTTCTCAACATAGCCACCATCAAAATCTATACACTTCTGAAGTTGGTGTTTCCACTGTGGTTTAATGTGCTGGACTGCAAAGTTGGTTTGCACCGCAAAGTTGGCGGTTCAAGCTCACCATATGCTCCTCGGAAACCCTATATAGGGTTGCTATGAGTTGGAACCTAGCTGGCAGCACTTAACAACAACAACCCTTCCCCTAAGAATTTGTAGTGCTCTTAGATTTAGTGCTCTTCGACTGTTTTGGCATCCTCAAAGGACACAAATCGTGTTCCTTTTAAATGTTCTATGAGTTTGGGAAATAAAAGAAGCCTGAAGGAAATATATCAGGACTGAAAAGTGGATGGGGTAAGGTTTTCCTACAAAATTCTCATAGGACAGCCCTTGCTACCCTCAGATGTCTAGAAGGGTCTGGTAAAAAGAGATGAGGATAAGACTCTTATGATTCAATAGTGAGCAATTGTTATCATGACTAATTGGGACTGTCACAATTGTAAAGGTAGATGTTTTGTAATAAAAACAGGGGAGTAGTTAATCTTACAGACCAGAAACCGAGAACCCTAGAACGATCAAGGGAGAAGAGCACAAGCGGAATGCGGGACCTTATCCAGAGAAGCAGCTACACCAGAGATAGAGGTAGAGATGGGGACATGGAGAGAGGGAGCAGATGAGGACTCTAGACTCATGGAAAAAGAGGGACTGAGAGCTAGAGGCCAGGAGGCAGATTTGCAGAATGTGCCCTTTGGTGGTGTAAATTATTACATATGTCTGTGTGTTTAAAAAAAAAAAAGGAGCTATAATGAATAGAGAGAAATACTGTTAACTAATGGTACATGGAGGGGATTATAATCATTGTAATGAAACAAAGTATATGATTTGTTGAATGTAAAACTGATGACCTGCCATGTAAACTTTCATTCAATTCACAATAAAAGCTTTTTTTAAAAAAGAAGCAACAGTACTGAAGGAAGAAGTCCAAGCTGCACTGAAGGCATTGGCAAGGAACAAGGATTTGGGAATTGATGGAATACAAATTGAAATCTTTCAACTAACTGATGCAACATTGGAGGCACTCACTCAAATATGCCAAGAAATTTAGAAGGCAGTTCCCTGGCCAAGTGATTAGAAGAAATCCATATTTGTGCACATTCCAAAAAGAGGCGATGCAACAGAATGTGGAAATCATCGGACAATATCATTAATATCACAAGCAAGTAAAATTTTACTCAAGATAATTAAAAAATGGCTACAACATTACATTGACAGGGAACTTCCAGAGGTTCAAGATAGATTCAGATGAGGATATGGAACAAAGGATAGCATTGCTGACGTCATATGGATCGTGGCTGAAAGCAGAGAATTCCAGAAAGATGTTTGCCTGTGTTTTATTGACTATGCAAAGGCTTTCAACTGGGTGAATCATGACAAGCTATGGTCCACATTGCAGAGTGTTAGTATTCCAGAACACTTAATTGTGCTCGTGAGGAATTTGTACAAGAGGTAGTCGTTCAAACAGAACAAAGGGACACTGAATGGTTTAAAATCAGGAAAGGTGTCCACCAGGGTTGTATTCTTTCACCATACTTATTCAATCTGTATGCTGAACAAATCATACAAGAAGCTGGATTATATGAAGGAGAACGCGGCATCATCCACAACTGTGATATGCAGATGATACAACCACGCTTGCTGAAAACGAAGAAGCCTTAAAATACTTGTTGATGAAGATCAAAGACCACAGCCTTCGGTATGGGTTGTACCTCAATGTAAAGAAAACAAAAGTCCTCAACACTGGAACAATAAACAACATCAATGGAGAAAAGATGGAAGTTGTCAAAGACTTCACTTTGCTTGGCTCCACTATGAACTCATGGAAGCAGCAGTCAGGAAATCAAACAAAAGATTTGGACAAAAAACTCTTTAAAGTGTTCAAAAGCAAAGATGTTAGTTTGAAGACTATGGTGCACCTGGCCCAAGCTATGGTATTTTCAATATCTCATATGCATGTGAAAGTTGGACATTGAGTAAAAAGACTGTAGAAGAATTGATGCATTCAAGTTATGATGTTGGAGAAGAATATTAAAAATACCATGGACTGCCAGAAGAACAAACAAATCTGTGTTGGAAGAAGTACAGCCAGCGTGCTCCTTATAACATACTTCAAACATAATATCAGAAAGGAGCAGTCTTTGGAGAAGAATATCATGCCTGATAAATGGAGAGTCCACGAAAATGTGGAAGGCCCCTAACGAGTGGATTGGCACACTGGCAGCAGCAGTGAGCTCAAACGTAACAGCAATTGTTAGGGTAACACAGGACCAAGCAGTGTTTCGTTCTGTTGTGCACAGGGCAACTATAAGTCGGAATCATCTCAACAGCACCTAAAAACAACAAGAACAATCACATCTAGTTCTAATACACTTGATTGTGAGACTCACCAAATATGTAGCAACTCCTTCTTAGGAGAAAAAAATAAACTGAAAATTAATTCAGTTTTAGAAACATTGAAATGTGTGGTGCAAAGTATGCCTTAGAGTTCAGAAAGTTGTTACCAACTTCCTCGAGGAGTGTCAGGTATTATGCCGGAATAGCAGAGAAACCCTCACCTCTGGTCATAAAAGTACAGCATGATGGCACAGGGACACAGTGTGGAGAACACCCCAGAGTGGGAAGAAGAGGACTTGAAAGTCTTGAGTCAAGCAGGGGCAGGATATAATGACACATTTCAATACATCTAGTCAGGACATTCGTTGATGGCTGGCTCAGTCTCCAAAAAATCCCAAATAACCAGAAACCTGGTAAAAAGTTATTGCAGTGGGGTCTCACTTTGAAAACTTTTCCCCTTTGCCTATTGTCAAAACCTATCAGGCAAAGCACAACACTTTTCAGATAGCCTGCTTTGAGAAACAAGCCTGAATGTGCGACTTCTATGAACATTTAAAATTATGTTTAGCTTTGTTTTAGTGTCAGGTTAAAACATTTAAAATTCCATGGGTGAAGAATTGCCAACTGTTTCGAGACTAAATACCAGAGACTATAGTCATTATACTCTCCCATAAAGGATGTATCTCTGTTTTAGAATGGAAAAATAAATTAAATAGAAAACAAATTCCCTACATAAAGGTCATAAGAGCTCTTTGTAACCAAAGAGGAATAAGGTATTATTACAGTAAGTTTAATGAGTACCTCATTCAGGTGACTTACTTCACAATCAATACCAATAACTAATGTTTGAAGGTCTGAACTATGATAATGATCACTGTCATGTAGTATTATATCTTTATTTTCAGACTGGAAAAAACAACATATGAATTGTGACCACTATTGGACTAAATAGGGAAAATAAATATCTTTAAACAGTCTGAGGATAGGAATAGTGTTTAAAGACGGAGAATAAAAAAAGACAAGAGGTATTCTAGACATTTTTAGCAGTTGTAATTCTGTATTCATCACTTCCAAAATCTAAGTGGCTACAAACTGCTACAAAACATCTTTAACTTGTTTCTGTATTTCTCATTCCCAAGTCCTTTCTAGGAAGAGGACAGATAGGTTGAGAAACTATTTCTCAAGCTCTGGGTAAAAACAATTGGTAATGAAAGGAGTAGCATCCATTCATTGAGCTCCACTATGTGCCAGACCCTGTGCTGGGCACCATGGGACTAAAGATAACTAAGGTGAAGTCCTGCTCTTCAGAGGAATTAGTGTGGTCAGAGGAGGAATGGAGGGTTCATGGGTTGGGGTCAATCAAATAAACAAATCATCAGGTTATTGTGTTGGTTACAGGTTGTTGTTATGTGCCAAAAAAGTAGATTCTAACTCATTTTGTTGGTATTGTATATCACTGAGTTGATTCCTACTCATAGTGATCCTATTTAACAGAGAAAAACTTCCCCATAGGGTGTCCTTGTTGTTGTTGTTAAGTGCTGTCGAGTCGGTTCCAACCCATAGAAACCCTGTATAGGGTTTCCAAGGAGCGGCTGGTGAGCTTGAACCACTGACCTTGTGGTTCAAAAGACTTTGCAGTCCAGTATATTAACCCACAGTGCCACACCAGGACTCCATGTGGTGTCCTAGTCTGTAATATTTATGGGAACTGATCTCCAGGTCTTTTCACTCACAGAGTCACTGGTGGGTTCTAATTACTGACCCTTTGGTTAACAGCCCATCACTTAAACCACAGATCACCAGGACTCCTTCTGACTACAGGGTTGTTGTTGTTAAATGCTATCAAGTCAGTTCTAATTCACAGTGACCCTGTATAGGGTTTCCAAGGAGTGGCTGACAGATTTGAACTGACGACCTTGCAGTTACCAGTCCAGTGCTGTAGTACTGTTGGATAAGCACTGGACTGTTAATAAAAAAGCCAGTGGTTCAAACCCACCAGTCACTCCTCTGAAATGCTATACAGAGACACTATTGAGTCGAAACAGACTTAACAGCTCTTAACAAAAGAGTGCCAAACTAGATTTCTGTTGTGTGCATCCCGGGATCAAAGGGTTGACAATGTACAGGAAGGCCTACCTAGAAATTAAAGACCAGAATTTACCATCTTAACCACTGAGTACAAATTAGATAAATTAAGTAGTTAAACAGAGTATGAAAGAGTCTTCTTGGCAGAAGGGACAGAAAAAAATTGACAGAAATTGGTGATTGATTAGATACGGAAAAGGGCCACAAGAGAAAGGAATATTGTAGATGGGCAGGTAAAACTACAAAAGGGCAGAAAGAGGAGTCAAAATCAGGTTTTGATCATATTTTCTATTAATTCAGCTTGGGAAATGCCCCTCCCTTTGTTAATTTGCCCCTTTTTCTTGTCCAAATCACAGCTTCCAATCTGATTCTCTTAAAGAAGAGGCCAATAACTAACTTCACCCTTCTGGATTTGTTATTTTGGCAAGTCACCATCTTTCTAGTTTCCTCCCTGTTCTCCATTCCTGACAGTCACACTTGTTAAGCCCCTTCATCCAGAGCATTTAGCTTCTTGTTTGGTTGATGCTCCTGATACCTAACACTTGTTATTGTTGTTAATTTAGGTGTTGTCGAGTCGATTCCCACTCATAGAGACCCTGTAGAGAGTTTCCAATTAAATCAGTACATTTTGTTCTCATCGCTCTTTCTTTGCTAGAAAGAATATAATATATAATCAATTACTGGAAATAAGGGCTCTTTTTGCAGTCCCTGGTGGTGCATACAGTTAACATGTTCACCTGCTAACTGAAAGGTTGGAGGTTGAAGTCCAACTGCAAGATCAGCAGTTAAAACCCACCAATTGCACCTTGGGAGAAAGAGGAAGCTTTCTGTTCTCATAAAGAGTTACAGCCTTGGAAACTCCTTATAGGGTTGTCCTCATGAGTCATAATTGACTCTATGACAATGGGTTTGGTTTGTTTTGGATCAGAGTCACCTAGGAAGAAAGGCCTAGGGATACACTTCTGAAAACTCAGCTTTTGAAAGCCCTATGGAGCACAGTTCTATTCTGACATACGTGGGTTGCCATGAGTTGGGATCAACTCAGTGGCAATTGGTTTTTGTTTTGTTTTAATAGCAATTTGTGTTGTTATTGTTTTATACTGTTTTGATGATGATTTTCAAAGATACAGCCAAGAGCAAAAGACCAAACAAGAGAGCCAAAAATAATGCTACTAGTACGGTGGGCATTTGATGGTTGTCTCCTGAGTGTTTTAGTCATGCCCACTGCCTTCCACAGTACTTTGATTTTCATTTGGAGAATCCAGTCCTCCCTATGCAGTCCATGAGCTTGCAGAGTAGCTGACCCAGTCCCAGATCAGTCTAATCAGCCATCACATTCCATCTTCCTATGAATGGTTTTTGGTTCAGGGGCAGGCATATGATTTAAGCTTAAAGTAAATGTCAGAATACTTTATGGATTGCTGAGAACAAATCATCCTCTCTAACGGTAGTTGAGGAAACACACACTCTTGGGAGCTGGTAGCAGCTATCTTGTGATCATGAGGATTGCCAACTGTAGGATAAAGCTGACATTATAGAAGACAGAGTGGGAAGATGGAAAGAAACCAAGTCCTTAGTGATATACTTCGTGACTGAAGTCTGAAAGAAACAGAGTCCTTAGTGGCATAAACTAACCCTAAAGCCTGTTCACCAGCTTTTCCTCAGAAACCTTATACAAGGTTGCTATGCGTCGCAGTCAACTCAATGGCACTTAAAAACAACAAAGCCTGCTCAAAGAGCCCTGGTGGCTCAGTGGCTAAACACTAAGCTGCTAATCTAAAAGATGGCAGTGAAACCCATTAGCTGCTCTATGGGAGAAAGATATGGCAGTTTGTATCCATAGAGATCACAGTCTTGCAATCCCTACAGAGCAGATCTACTCTGTTCTATGTAGTCGTTATAAGTTGAAATGGACTTGAGGGCAATTGTTTAATGCCTGCCCTACCTACCTCTGAATGGTCTAATTTCAAGAACATTTCTTTTTTATTTAAGTCAATTTAAGTTGAGTTGTTCTTTTTTTATTATCTACAAAAATATTTTATAATATATTGTTGTTGTTGTTAAGTGCCAACGGGTCAGTTTATAACTCATAGAGACCCTGTATAGGGCTTCCAAGGAGTGGCTAGTGGGTTTGAACTGCAGACCTTCTGGTTAGCAGTCCAGTGCTTCCTGCAGTACCATATCAGGGCATGCTTTCTCCTCTCACTATCTCTGTCTATATATATTTAGTTATTAAGTGCTGTACAGTACCATACCAGGACATGCTCTCTTTCTCACTCTGTGTGTGTGTATATATACATATATATACACACACACATAGTTATTAAGTGCTGTTGAATCAGTTCTGACCCATAGCAACACTGTATAGAGTTTCTGAAGAGTGCCTGGTGAGCTTAAACTCCCGACCTTGTGGTTCAAACCAACTCCACGGCACACAACAACAACAACTATATATGTTGTTGTTGTTGTTTGTTGTTAAGTGCCGTTGAGTCGGTTCCGACCCATAGCGACCCTGTACAGGGTTTCCGAGGGTGTAAATCTTTATGGGAGTAGAAAGCCTCATCTTTCTCCCGCGGAGCGGCTGGTAGTTTCGAACCGCTGACCGTAAGGTTCGCAACCCAATTCGTAACCACTACGCTACCAGAGCTCCATATATGTATATATATATCCTGGATTCCTGGTGTGGTGCTGTGGGTTAATGTACTGGACTTCAAGGTCTGTTAGAACAGTGTTATCCTGCAGCACCACTCCAGTACTTTATAAATATATATGTTGTTAATGTTAAGTGGCTAGTGAGCTTGAACTGCCGAACTTGTGGTTCAAACCATCCTTGAGGTCCAGTGTTTATCCTTCAGTGCCACACCAGAATATATATACTGGATTACCAACTGAAATGTTTCAACATACTGATGCTGTGCTGTAGATATTCATTCATTTATGCCAAGAAATTTGAAAGACAGCTAAACTATCTGGCCAACCAACTGAGAGATTAATATTTGTGCCCATTGCTTAGAAAGGTGACCTAACAGAATGCGAAAATCATCAATGTCATTAATATCACATGCAAGTAAAATTTTGCTGAAGATTATTCAGAAATAGTTGCAGCAGTACATTGACAGAGAACTGCCTGAAATTCAAGCTGGATTCAGAATAGGACTTGAAATGAGGGATATCATTAATGACGTCAGATGGTTCTTGGCTGAAAGTAGAGAATTCCAGAAAGATGTTTACTTGTGTTTTATTGACTGTGCAAATGCATTCCACTGTGTGTATAATAACAAACTATGGATAGCCTTGCAAAGAATGGGAATTCCATTCCAGAACACTTCATTGTGCTCTTGAGGAAACTGTACCTAGAACAAGATACAGTTGTTCAAACAAAAAAAGGGGGTTATTGTATGGTTTAAAATCAGGAAAGGTGTGCATCAGGACTGGTTTTTTGTTTTGTTTTGTTTTTAACCATACTTATTCAATCTGTATGCTGGGCAAATAATCTGAAAAGCTAGACTATACGATGAAGAGATGACACAACCTTGCTTGCTGAAAGCAAAGAGGACTTGAAGCACTTGCTGATGAAGATGAAAGAATATATAGCCTTCAGTATGGACTACAGCTCAAGGTAAAGAAAACTAAAATCCTCACAACTGGACCAATAAACAACATCATGATAAATTAAGATTTCATGGATTTTATTTTGCTTGGATTCACAATCAATGCTTATGGAAAACAACAGTCAAGAAATCAAATAACATATTGCTTTAGGCAAATCTGCTGCAAAAAGACTCTTTAAAGTGTAAAAGAACCTAACCCAAGCTGGGCTATTTTTAATAATCACATATGCATGTGAAACTTGGACACTGAACAAGGAAGACCAGAGAAGAATTGATGCATTTGAATTATGGTGTTGGCAAAGAGTACTGAAAGTACTATGGACTGCCAGGAGAACAAACAATTCTGTCTTGGAAGAAACATAACCAAAATGTTCCTTAGAAGCAAGTATGGCTAGACTTTGTCTCATATACTTTGGAAATATTATCAGGGGATGCCAGTCTCTGGAAAAGGATATCAAGTTTGGTAAAGTAGAGGATTAACAAAAAAGAGAAAAAAACCCAGGAGATGGAATGACACAGTGGTATCAGCAAGGGGCTCAAACCTAACAACAATTGTTAAGATGGTACAAGACTGGGCATTGTTTCATTCTGTTGTGCTTAGGGTCTCTGTGCATTGGAACCAATTCCACAGTACCTAACAACATAACAATGCAGCTCTTATTTGCTGAGAGTGTATTATGTGGCAGGCATTCTAATGTTTTACAAAGACTAATTCACACAACCATTTTTTGAGGTGAGTGTTAATATCCTCATTTACCAAAAATGATCCTCAGAGAGGTGCATTACCCAAGTCAGACCACCATTTAGTAGTACAGTCTGGAGTTAAACGATGACTGCAAAGCCCAGGCTTTTTCTGCTTCATTTTAGTGCCAAGTTAAATTATCAGGTAAGAACACAAGAAATCTTGATCAAATCACTAGCTCAGGGTCCATAACAATGAGATTAGAATCTTGGGAGAAAAAGATACAAGCAAACAAGAATAAGGTAAGAAACAAAAAGTGATCGCAACCTAAGTTATCAAAACCAGGATACTAGAAGTTGGAACAGTGGCAACACTGGGATTGATGCATCACTCAGTGTGGTAATTCATGCTGTCACCTCCCCCCCTCACTGCCATGGATCTTATTCAAATCATAAAATTATAAGTAATGCATATAGTTGCAAATTGTTAGAATGTATCATGTCTTAGATTATGTAAGTAAAACCCAATACCACTGCCATCAAGTTGATTTGATTTATAGAGATCCTGCAAAGCAGGGGTGGGGAATATCCCACCCTCAGACTGTAAAAGGCTCCAGTCATCACATTGTTGTTGTTGTTGTTGTTAAGTGCTGTCGACTTGTTTCCAACCTATAGTGACCCTGTATAGAGTTTCCAAAGAGTGGCTGGTGAGGTTGAACCACCAACCTTGCAGTTCAAACCGATTTTGCAGTTTGGCATGTTAACCCACAGCCCACACCAGGACTCCAGCCATCACATTGGTGGTGGTGGTAATGGTGTGCCATGGAGTTGTTTCCAACTCATAGTGACCCTGCATAGGGTTTCCGAGGCTGTAAATCTTGTGGGAGCAGAAAGCCTCATCTTTCTTCTTAGGACAGCAATGCAATTTTGAACTGCTGAACTTGAGGTTAGTAGACTGACTTGTAACCACTACTCTACCAGAGCTCTGTAGTCATCACATTATTGTTGTTGCCATCAAGTCGGTTCTGACCCATAGCGACCCTGTACAGGGCTTCCGAGGCTCTAAATCTTTATGGGAGCAGAAAGCCTCATCTTTCTCCTGTGGAGTGGCTGGTAGTTTCAAACTGCTGACCTTAAGGTTCGCAGCCCGATTCCTAACCACTACGCTACCAGAGCTCCTTAGTCATCACATTAGGGTCGAGTTAATTAAATGTTTGACCAAATACAGCAGGCTAATTTTTAAGTTGATAATTTTGTAAGTGATAAATTTTGGCAGAAAAAAATTTCCCACTCCTGGTGCATAGTTTCCAAGACTGTAAATCTTTATGAGAGTAAACAGCCTCATCTTTCTCCTAAGAAATGGATGGTGGGTTTGAACTGCCAACCTTGTAGTTAACAGTCTAGTCCTTACTCCAAACCACCACCAATAACAAAATTGTTTTATAAAATCTCTCTACATTGAATTAGCATTATTATACACAATATTATTAGTAACTGAGCAGAAGCCTTTTTTTTTTTTCTCTACCTTTCCTTTAATTACTATTTCATTCTCAAAACTTATTGATAAAGGTTCACAAATACTAATTACTACAATATTATAGTTACACCAGAAAAAGCGGAAGAATCAATAACTATCAAAATACTGGTAACAATGTAAACAACGGTATATACTTGCGGTGCATGCTGACTAAAGGATGTGTTTTGAATATGTAATTAGGTAATAATGACAGCTCTGACCAGAGCCCATTTGTTGTTGTTGTTAAGTGCTGTCAAGTCAGTTTCAACTCATAGCAATCCTGTATAGGGTTTCCAAGCAGCAGCTGGTGGATTTAAACCACCCACCTCATAGTTAGCAGCTATTCAGTGCTTATCCTATAGGCCACACTAGGACTTCCATTATTGTTGTTGTTGTTAAGTGCCATCAAGTCATTTCCGACCCATAGCGACCCTGTACAGGGTTTCCGAGGAGCAGCTGGTGAGTTTGAACCGCAGACGTTGCAGTTCAAACAGCTTTGCAGTTTGGAGCATTGACCCACAGCACCATACCAGGACTCCATTAGAAAGTCCAAAAACTAAACTGACATAGTTTTAACCTTGTAGGTACATTGATACATGTAGGCTGGACTTAGGAAAAATGTTTTTGTTATTATAACTATCAGGGAATAAATCTCTGCTGAAATACTGTACAAAATTTTTATAGACAGTCATCTTTATGTAAATCCCTCTTACAGTATATCCTAGTATGGTCTGGGCCCTGCTCAGCCCCCTAATGACACCACTGGGTTGGAATCAGAGGGAATAGGGTTCATTTAGGCTCGTTAGAAAGAGGGCTCATCAGTGGAGACAGCAAGAATAGCTGATTGCACTTGTTCACCTGACTTTCATTTGTAGGTGAACCACCATACCCTGCTCTCTTACTTTCTGAAAGGATCCTGACCTGAAGGTTAATAGTTATTACACTTTAAAATAAAAATATTCTCAATTTAATGTGAAGCATTCATTAAAATAAGTCACGTAATGAAGTTGGTCTATATCAAGAGAGAAACATCCTGTGGAGGGGCCTGGCCCCTTAAATGAGGTCTTAACCACTGGAGAGCTCTATTTCCTTCTTGTCAGTACAAGATGGATCCCAAGTAGAATTCCCTAAACACAAAAACAAAAAACCCCACAAGCTTCTATGCTAAAAGCTATCCATCTTTGATGAGTATCTCTTGTTTACTTTTTAACTAAACGTTTTTAACTAGGGCTATTAGAACTCTAGAGGGTGTTTAATCTGTTGATCTGTTTGTTTTCAAAAGTCTGACTACTTTCATTTATGATCCTAGGTAAGAAGTAGCTAAGAGGATTTTACTTATGCAAAAAAAGATCAGTTCCCTAATTTCCATTTCCGTAAGTGTAAATTTCTACAGTCGGAGACTGTCTTGAAATGGGGGAAGCGAAGTTATGAGAATTGGGTAAGACTCCTCAGTGTTCTCACACCCTGAGCCTGGAATTCCACACCATGGCCCCTTCTCCAGCTGTGTACTGAAAAACATATTAATGCTTCTCAAAATTACTTTCTATGTAATAGGTATTCTACTGACCTTAATGATTCACCCTGAATATGAGACAGAAGCAGGAGCCCCAGGGAAGCAAGGCCATCTGACATGGTTGACACATGTATGAGATTTATGATTCTTTCCCTCTAGAACAGCTTCTGGTGAGTGGATGTCCATCACATGGACAATATCGTTTATTTTTGGAAAACAAAACAAAGAAAACTGAGGTTTTTCTCCTTCAGTTTTTACTTGTCTTCCTCTTTATCTCCTTTCAATGCTGTATCTTGTCAAAGGGAGACAAGGAAGATGCAGGTTGTGTGGTGGTGGTGATGGTGGTGGTGTGCCGTGGAGTTGGTTCCGACTCATAGTGACCCTGCATAGGGTTTCCGAGGCTGTAAATCTTCACGAGAGCCGAAAGCCTCATCTTACTCCCACGGGACTGCTGGTAGTTTCGAACTGCTGACCTTGAGGTTAGCAGCCTGACTCATATGCACTATGCTACCAGGCAACAATGGATAGTATGAAAGGCAGAGAAAGATTGGCTCAGGGCATGTGGGAGCTCTGGGAAAAGGAGTAATCTGGCACCCCTTCAAACTAATGTTCTTTAAATAGCTGATGGCAGAAAGAAGCTTGTTTTCTATTAATATAAAATGTATAGCTTGTTATGGTCAAAGTCAAGAATTTATTACATGCATTGAATATGACAACATTTCCACTTATTTGAATCTGTCTTTCATTTCATGTTTTTCTACCACTTATAAATTGAGTAGTTACTCACTCACCAAGCACAGAGGTTAGAAACAGCTGCAAAGTCTTGTTCAAAGTATATTTACAAGGTTTCCCCCCCTAGTTTTTATATCATAAAAACATTTCTTATTTTTCTGAATTTCTTGTTCTTTCTTCATTTTTCTTCTGGGAACTTCTGAGCTAGACAACTTCTTGTAAGACATATTCATGGCTTTAAAAGGTAGCAAATAGCCAGCTGTCCCTAAAAACAGTGTGAGAAGTCCAAACCCCAATCCTCCCCCAGCTTCTCTCCCTCCTGGCTTTCTTGCAGGAACATGCACACCTGTGTCCACAGCCTCATGAGAACCCCAGTACCATTTTACTAATAAACAGACAAATGCCCAAACTTAAAGTGAAGCTCGAGTGAAGGCTGCGTGGAGGCCAGGAAGCATTAGTGTAAGGCCTCTTGCTTCTCTGTTCCAATTCCAAATCCAAATCTTGGGTAGTAAGTCTGCCAGAAGAGAGAAGACTGAAAGTAAAGGTAACTATTAGACTCACTAATGGAGGTCTCAGTTGTTGTTGTTAAGTGCCTTCAAGTCGGTTCTAACCCATAGTGATCCTGTATACGGTTTCCGAGGAGCAGCTGGTGGGCTTGAACTGTTGATGTTGTGGTTCACAGTCCAGTGCTTATCCTACAGCACCACACCAGAAGATGTGCATAGTAGCCTGTTACTCCTTGAGGTTGTTGTTGTGAGGTATCATTTAGTCTGTAAGGTCTCATAGTAACCCTATGAACAGCAGAAGGACGCACTGCTGTTCATGCACCATCCTTAAAACTGCTATTCTGTTTAAGTCCATTGTTACCGCTATTGTGTCAATCCATGTTGTTGAGGGTCTACCTCTTTTCCAATCATCCTCCACTTTATGAAGCATAATGTCCTTCTCCAAGGACTTGTCCCTCCTGTTAACATGCCCAAAGTACAAGAAATAAAGTCTTACCATCCTCGCTTTTAAGGAGCGTTTTGGTTGTACTTCTTCCAGTACAGATTTGTTTATTTTCTGGCAGTACACAGTACTTTCAATATTCTTTGCCAGCACCATAATTCAGATGCATCAATTCTTCTCTGGTCAGAAATAAAACAGCATTAAGGCCTACAGGATCCCTGAGTGGCATAAGTGGTTAAGCTCTGGACTACTGTGCAAAAGGTTGGTTGTCAAACCAACCCTGACATGCCTCAAAAGATAGGCCTGGAGATCTGCTTCTAAAAGGTGACACACTTTGAAAACCCCATAGAGCAGTTCTACTTGGCACACATGGGATCTCCATCAACTGTTGTTGTTGTTGTTGTTAAGTGCCATCGAGTCGGGTCCGACCCATAGCGACCCTGTACAGGGTTTCCGAGGGTGTAAATCTTTATGGGAGTAGAAAGCCTCATCTTTCTCCCGCGGAGCGGCTGGTAGTTTCGAACCGCTGACCTTAAGGTTCGCAGCCCGATTCATAACCACTACGCTACCAGAGCTCCATCAACTAGGCTAGACTTAATGGCAACTAGCAATAACAACAACAAAGCCTGTAGGAAATGAAGGGAGAACTTTCTCTCTAATGAAGTGGCCCCAGTAGCTTTGATCAGACTAGTCACTTTTCCTCCCATTTGAAGGTGCTAAAGAGGGTAGACAAAGGGAGATAACTTGGGTAGAAGTTTCCTCCTTTGCCATCTCTGGCAGAAATGCAAGAAAAAGGCTGGACAAACTCCCTCCTCCCACACTGCCCATTATTTATTCTCTCTTAAACAAATAGGATTAATAATCAAATCTTTGTTCAGTCAGGACTGTCCAACTAGGCTGCCCCTCTTGGAGGGAGCCTTTCGTTACCACCACTGCTCCTCGCTATAACTTCCTGAGACCAGTAAGATGCATGGTTCAGCTGTTGCTTCCAAAAGTTTCTGTAATGGATTATTAATCCATTTAACTTCAATGTCATACTACATTCTAGGCCAAATATTCCCATCTAAAATCATACCTGATTATGTTCTCCAAAGTTCATCAACAGAGATAACTTTTAAAAGTGCAAAGACAGGAATCAACTACTCCAATGACCAATGACCAAAGACCAATCAACTACACCATGACCCTGAGACCAGAAGAGCTAGAGAATGCCCAGATACCTCTATCAACTGCTCTGAAAAGGATCACATTAGAAGGTCTCAGATAGAGAGGAGAAAATGTGGAACACAAATCAAAAGTTATAAAAATATACAAATAAAAAGCCATGCTTACCGGTCAGAACGAGACTACAGAAACTCAAGACTATGGAACTCGACTACCCTTCAGGTCTGGAACAGAACTCACCCTTGTGACCCAAATTTCAGACAAGTAGTAGATAGATATATAGGCAGAGGCAACACTCATAAAGTATGATCACCATGGAATAGTCAACCATTCAAGATCAAAAGGTTGACATTTACCTAAAGTAAAGTTGAGAAGGGATGGGAAAGAGGGTGGGATGGAAATAAGAATCACAGGGAGGAAGTGGGATAATTGTCGTGACATGAAAGGGATTGCAATCATTGAGATGAAACAAAGTGTATGGTTTTTTTTTGTTTTTTTTTTT
>NW_006408542.1:21662408-21664364 GCF_000296735.1 Chrysochloris asiatica | reverse complement strand
GGGTCATTGTAAACTCAACTTCGAAGTCCAAAATACTCTTCCCCCTAATACCTTGAATGTTGCCACTAAAACTCCTGTTAAAGGTGCTGTCGAGTTGGTTCCAACTCATAGCAATCTTATGGACAACAGAATGAAACACTGTCTAGTCCTGCACCAGCCTCACAATTATTGTTAAACTTCAGCCCATTGCTCCTGCCATGTTATCATTCCTTTGAATTTAAAGACATTCTTGTGCAGATTATCCTAGTGTAATATGTTGTTGATTTCTTACTGCTGCTTCCATGAGTGTTGATTATGAATCCAAGCAAAATGAAGTGTTTGACAACTTCAATCTTTCCTCCATTTATCATGATGCTATTTATTAGTCCAGTTGTGAGGATTTTTGTTTTCTTTACATTGAGGTGCAAGCCATACTGAAGGCTGTGGTTTTTTATATTCACCAGTACTTTAAGTCCTCTCTGCTTTAAGCAAACAAGGTTGTATCATCTGGATATCATAGGTTGATCATGAGTCTCTTTCCAATCCTGATGCCACGCTCTTCATATAGGCCAGCTTCTCGGCCTATTTGCTCAGCATACAGATTGAATAAATATGGTGCAAGAATGTAGCCCTGGCATAAACCTTTCCTGATTTTAAACCATTCAGTGTCTCCTTGTTCTCTTTGAATGACTGCCTCTTGGTCTATATACAAGTTCCTCATGATCACTCATCAATCAAGAGTTCTGGAATACCCATTCTTGACAATATTACCTATAGCTTGTCATGATCCATACAGTCAAAAGTGTTTCCGTAGTCAATAAAGTACAATTAAACATCATGCGGATAGTCTCTGATTTCAGCCAAGATCCATCTGATGTCAGCAATGATACCCCGAGTACCATGAATGCTTCTGACTTCAATTTGAGTTGCTGGCACTTCCCTGTCTGTGTACTGTTATTGCAGCCATTTAAAAATTATCTTCAGCAAAATTTTACTTACATGAATTTACTTGCATGATATCATTCAATGATTTCCACATTTTGTTGGGTCACCTCTGTTTACAATGAGCACAAATATGGATCTCTTCCAATTTGTTGGCCAGCTTTCAATTTTTGACAACTTCCAATTTTCCTAGATTCATAACCCGGACATCCCATGTTCCAACTATTAATGAATGTTTGCAGCTCTTTCTTATTTAGAGTTCTGTCCCATCAGCAAATCAAAGACCTGAAAGCTTTACTCCATTTGCATCATTACAGTCAACTCCACTTTAAGGAGGCAGCTCTTTGTCAGTAGCATTTTCAGTGCCTTTCAATCTGAGGAGTTCATCTTCCAACACTATATGTGACAATATTCTGGTGCTGTTCATAACGTTTTCATCTTCTGGCACTATATCTGACAATTCCACTGCTATTCATAAGGTTTTCAGTAGCTAAACATTCAGAAGTTGTTTACCTCTCCTTCCTAGTGTGCCTGAGTCTGGAAGCACTGAAGCCTGCCCACCAGGGTGACCTGCTGGTATTCAAAATGCTGGTGGCATAGCTTCTAATATCACAAAAACACCCAAGCCACCATACTGTGACAGATGACAAGTGGTGGACTAAAACTCTACTGTCTTTAATTAAAGTTCTCCAGTCCTAGAATAACCTGTGCTACTCCCATGCACTTCTTCTCTGCAAAGGGGTCCTGGTGTGTGGTGCTGCTGTAGGATAAGCGCTATACGGTTAACCCCAAGGTTGGTGGTTCAAGCCCACCTGTCATTCATGGGAAACCATATACAAGGATATGAGTGGGAACTGACTCGATGGCACAAACAACAGCTTATTACATTACTTTTCACAGTAGGCAAAAGGTAGAAACAACTGAAATGGATAAGCAAAAATGGAAATATTACACAGCCATAAAGAGTTCTGGTGGGGAGCTGCAAAATGACCTCTACAGGGTTTCTGAGGAGCGACTGGTGAATTTAAACCACTG
>NW_006408542.1:21653144-21661968 GCF_000296735.1 Chrysochloris asiatica | reverse complement strand
TATGATTCTACTTTTTGCCTACTGTGAAAAGTGATGGAACAACAAAAGTGATGGTATACTGGCGTATTTCATTTCTTTTCACTACTCTTTTCACATAGACCCAGGTTATTTAACAAATTTTAACCTCCTACTTTGTTGTTGTTGTTAAGTGCTATCAAGTTGGTTCCAGCTCAAAGTGACTCTAGATGGTTTTTGAGGAGCAACTGGTGAGCTTGAACCACTGACCTATAGTTCAAAGTGACTTTGCAATCCAGCGCGTAACCCACAGCACTACAGTGGGTCAAATTCTTTTTATAACACAGAAAACTTCAACTATTGCCTTTCTTCTCCCTGCCCCAACCTACCCCAATCCCAGGCTCATGCATTTGTGTCCTTACTTACTTCTCAGACATTCGCTTAAAAGGCTTCCATAATAAAACAATGTTAGTGTACTCTGCAAAATTTTGAAATAAATGAGGCTTGAAATAATACCAGCACAAGCAATGGCAGTAATAATAATGGCTAACAGTTTACTGTTAGACCATAGAAGAATTGATGCTTTTGGGCTATGGTGTTGGAGGAGAATATTGAAAGTGTCATGGGCTACCAAAAGAACAAACAGATCTGTGTTGGCCTTGGAGGCCAGGATGACCAAACTTCGTCTCTCATGCTTTGGACACATTGTCAGGAGGGACCAGTCCCTGGAGAAGGATATCATGTTTGCAAGGTGGAAGGTCAGAGAAAAAGAGGAAGACCACCAGTGAGATGGATTGGCAAAGTGGCAGCATCAATGGGCTCAAGCGTGGCAACAATTGTGAGGTTGGAGGACCAGGCAGTGTTTCATTCTGTTGTACAAAGGGTCACTGTGAGTCGGTACCAACTCAATGGCACCTAACAAAAACAGCAACCGATTACTGAGAACTTCCTGGACTCCAAGCACTCGTCCTTTTAAAGGTATTACTTTACTTAATCTTTATAACAATCTTATGAGTACTATTATCACACCCATTTTACAGATGCAAAAACTGAAGCACAGAGACGTTAAGTAATTGGCCCAAAGTCACATAGGCAATAAAGGTAGAGCTCCCTCGTGGCTTTCCACTTTCCTATCTGTTTATACTTTTTTACTACCTACCAGTTCTTCCATTTAACATGTTTCTATTGTATTGATCTATGAAAGCTTAAAAATTGGGCTTTATTTTTAAAAACTAAAAATAAAGATTAACAACTGTATCACAGCCCATCCTAAGTCTTAAACATAATTAATTTCTTTTAATATGGTTATATCTGTATTATTCCACAGGGAAAGGTATTAGAGTTAGATCCTATAATTCCTTTAAGATAACCTCTATTATGAGAATCAATGGATTTTGTGCTTACTAGGTTTTCCCACATATACATTAAATTTAAATCCTTAGTTCTGAGTTAATTTCCCTACCTAACTGATAAAATATTATCTGAGCATGTACTACAGCATAAATTTTGCAGCTGAAGGAGATAAGTCGTTCGTACTCTAACAAGGATACTTTAAACAGAGCTGGTTATTCCTTCAGGAAAACCATGTACAGATCAAACTAATTTCCTAAATGACATAAAAGGAGTTAGCAGCTTTGAGGTGTCTTATGTAACCAACTGAGTGCTGATGGCTTGGGATTAGGTAATGGAATGAATGAGGAAAGGGAAGCTGAATCTTGAAACAGTCAAAAATTATAATTTAAAAATCACTGTAAATATCACCTGCCAGGGATTAAAATGATTAAAGGGCTTATTTTTTCACACTCCTATTGTGATAGGTTTTATAAACAAATAATTTTAAGTACACTAACCTGTTAAGCACCAGTAATTAGTTGAGAAAAACAAACATTTGTGATGTTCTTGAAGAGAGAGTAAACCAGAGGGAATTTAATCCTCTAAAATTATGTTAAGTGTATACTAAAATAATTCTGGGAGTTTCCTATCCCAAATATTAAAAACAAAACAAGAAACAAATAAAAAGAAAATAACCTTTAGTTTTTCACCTGCCTTTGCATTATATATAACTTATATGACAACTATTTGTCAGCGTTATTGGCTAACAAAAGTAGACCTGATGACAAAGCCTTCTGGAACATTTTGGGTTTTAGTCAGAAGAATTGATAACACCTGTGAATGGAAATGCCACTAGATCAGCTTGTAGTAGTTTTGCTACTAAATAGTTGTGAAGTTTAGTTTTCTCACCTAAACTTTTTGGACTTTTTAGTTTCCCAATTTGTCAAATTCAAAAATGAAATTAATAATCTCCATGGCCCAGCCTAACAACTGCTTAACTCCATACTTCTAGACTAAGACAGTTTTGAACACTTTTGTATAAAGAAGCCGTTGACATCTAATCTCATGAAATGAAATAAAAATGTGTGGTGGTGTGCCGTGGAGTCGGTTCCGACTCATAGCAACCCTGTACAAGGTTTCTGAGGCTGTAAATCTGTATGAGAGCAAAAAACCTCATCTTTCTCTCATGGAGCAGCTGGTAGTTTTGAACTGCTGACCTTGAGGTTTTAGCGCCCAATTCGTAACCACTAAGCTACCAGAGCTTCTTTAAAAATGTGTAGAAACAGTGATATCAGAAAATATAGAATGTTTTCTAGTATCTCCCAATAGGTTTTCCATTGTTGTTAAATTAGTTTTTCTCTTGTACCGCATTAACCTTCAAAGCTCCAAGAAAAGAAGGAGAGCATAGGCCATCTCATGAACCAAGAGGCTAGAGTACATAAAAGAAGACAGCAATACAAGAAGGGAGTAAATCCATCTCTTAGGGCCCTAGGGGATGATGAGAAGAAGAAAATGGGACAATGAAGAGATAAAGGAAATCAGATCCAGTGTGCTTCCTTTCCTTTCTCTCAGGATAGACACTAGAAGCATGGAGTACTCAAATGGTAGTGGTGGTGGTTGTGTACAGTAGAGTTGATTCCATCTCATAGCAACCCTATATATGGCTTCTGAGACTGTATTTTTTTTTTTTGACTGTACATTTTTATGGAAGTAAGAAGCCTATCTTTCTCCCACAGAGTGACTGATGGGTTTGAACTGCTGACCAATTGCCAAGTTTTCCCTCATATACATTAGATTTAAATCCTTCATTCTGAGTTAATTTCCCTACTTAAGTGATAAAATATTATCTGAGCATAGTGGGTTAGCAGCCCAATGCGTAATCGACTATGGCACCAGGGACCCTTTGGAATATTCAGAGAGACATGATGAAATCCAAGAAAACTGGGGATAGTCAGTTGTTTTCCTGGGAATACCTGCGAGAGCTAGAAGTTCTTCTCTTAGTTTAGAAAGCAAGATCAGTATGAAGAAGGGAGAACAGTGCAACACCGTTGGTGAGAGGTAGCTTTAAAAGAAAAATCAGCATGTTTCTGGCTCATCAAGGCCTTCATGTGCTATTCAGAGAATCTAGAAATTCCCATGTGTCTCAGTGAGAAGACATAGTGGCACAATGAGGATCAATTGATCTGCAGAGATTTGGGGTCAGAACAAAGAGGTTGTATTGTGTGGGGCAAATGGCTAAAATTATGGACTTGAGCAAAAGGAACTAACATGACACTTCAAAGACAGAGTAGCAGTCCTGCTCTAGTACACCCCAGCCACTACAACCAAAGGACATGATAAAAACATATAGGTGTGTGTGGCTTAGTGGCCCTACCTTGATATCAAGTAAGCCTCCCCAACTCTCAGAACTACCACCAGACCATCAATCATTGTGTTAGTTTTTTTTTTAATTTATTTTATTTTATTTTTTTAAAGTTTTTATTGTAAATTATGTGTTACTTTACATGGGTGAACATTATCTTTATATTCATCCTGTCGAATTTTGTTTCCAGTGATCACAATCCCCTGCATGCGTCATCAAACAACCAAAGGATACACCCCATATGCCTGTCCCCTGGCCACCAGCACATCGTGTTAGTTTTTAAAAAGGTATTCCCTTTCTCAAGACACTTCTATCACTCAGAAAACTGTCATAATATACTGACTTTGTTAAAACAAGGCATTTTACCATCATATACCAGAGGTTTGCCTTGGCAAGTTTAGAAATCTAGGGTGCTGAAGATGTGAAAGACACCCATGTGGAACAAGGGACATCACTGCTAGTATCAGATGGATCCTGTCTGAAAACAGAGAATACCAGAAAGATGTTTACCTGTATTTTATTGGCTATGCAACGTTATTCATCTATGTGAACTATAACAAATTATGAATAACATTGTGTAGAATGTGTAACTGTGTCCATGTGGAATCCATACATAGACCAAGAGGCATGCACACAGAACCATGGGATACCATGTGGTTTAAACTCAGGAAAGGTTACCCTTTCACCATAGCATTCAATCTGCATGCTGAGCAAATAATACAAAATGCTGGACTCTATGAAGAAAAATGAGGCATCAGGCTTGGAGGAGGTTCATTAAAGACATGAGATATGCATAGGACACACCCGTGCTTGCTGAATGCAAAGAGGACTTGAAGCACTTACTGATGAAGATCAAAGACTACAGCCTTCAGTGTGGATTATAACTCAAAGGAAAGAAAACAAAAAATTTCACAACTAGACCAATAAACATCATGATAAAAGGAGAAAAGATTGAAGTTATCAAGGATTTCATTTTACCTGATCCACAGTCAACACCCATGCCGTGGTTACGAATTGGGCTGTGAATCTTAAGGTCAGCAGTTCGAAACTACCAGCTGCTCCGCGGGAGAAAGATGAGGCTTTCTACTCCCGTAAAGATTTACACCCTCGGAAACTCTGTACAGGGTCGCTATGGGTCGGAACCGACTCGATGGCACTTAACAACAACAACAGTCAACACCCATGGAAGCCAACCCCCCCCCCCAAAAAAAAAACACCAACAACAAACCCATTACTCCCAAGTTGATTCTGACTCACAGCGACCCTGTACAGGGTTTCTGAGATTATAAATCTTTACAGGAGCAGACAGCCTCACCATTCTCACAGAGTGACTGGTGGGGTTAAAGTGCCAACCTGCGGTTTAGTAATTCAGTACTTATTCTACAGCACCGCCAGTGCTCCTTCTCAGGGAAGCAGCAGTCAAGAAAGAAAATTATGTGTGACTTGTGCAAATCTGCTGCAAAAGACCTCTTTAAAGTGTTTTAAGTAAAGATGTCACTTTAAGGACTAAGAGGTGTCTGACCAAGCCATGGTATTTTCAATTGCTTCATGCTCATGCAAAAACAGGACAATGAATAAGGAAAACCAAAGAACTGATGCCTTTGAATTAGGGTGTTGACAAAGAATGTACCATGGACTGGCAGAAAAACAAACAAATCTGTGTTGGAAGAAGTACTGTCAGATGCTCTTTAGAAGTGTGGATAATGAGACTTCATCTTACTTAGAACATGTGATCAGGAAGGACCAGTCCCTGGAGAAGGACATCATTCTTGGTAAAGTAGAAGGTAAGTGAAAAAGCTGATTCAACAGCATGTAACAAGAACAACATACCTTACACACCTTGAAACTATGGAGCAGTTCTACTCTGTAACACGTGGGGTCACTATGAGTTGATATGAACTACCTGCAGCTGGTTTGGTATTATAGTCTGATACCTTATGCAGCAACCTTCTCTCAGTATACATATTTTAGGATGAGAGGAATGTAGAAAAATAAAATCTGAAACTGGAGCATTTATGTAAAGCAAACAAGCAAACAAACAAAAGCATGGGGGTGCGGGGGAGAGAATGTGTGGGTGCAAGAAGGAAGTTACATTATGGAAAATAAAGAAGTTACATTTTTGTGTACATCTGAATTAATGTTAGTAAACCTACAACTCTGCCACTCTAAAATACAAGCCTTTTAGTCCCATGGTTTTGCACGTGCATGTTTATGTTCCCATGGCATTGTAATGCATATGTATAAGGAATCAATAAATACTTCTTGAAAAAAATTTTTTTTGGAAAGTCAAAATCATGGGCCCACTTAAATTATGCTGTTATTGTTGCTGAGTGCCTTCAGGTTGGTGCCAACTCACAGTAACCCTGTATGGGGTTTTCAAGGAGCGGCTGGTGGATTTAAACTGCTGATCTTTCAGTTAGTAGTCCAGTGCTTATCCTACAGTGCCATACCAGGAGTTATGTTATTTCCCTGTAATTTTTGTTTTTCTCCCAATGTTTATTTGAACCTAATTTGAAAATTTTCCCATTTGTACCTCATAGCCATAAGTCTTTAAAGTACTTCAGCTGTTTTTAACATTACCCCTTCTCAAATTTTTTTTTCTAGGTTTCTTCATTTTCTGCACTAAAGAGACAGCATCTCAAATTCAAAAAACTTTTCTTAATTGAAAAAGATTATGACATCCAAAATAAGTTCTATTTAGAAGAGAAAACATGGAAACTTAGAATGGTGAAGTAATTTACAGATCGCAAATCAAATGCGGACTCAAACACACTATTAAAATACTCGATCAACCTTCTGGACTATTCCCCCTCCCCCAAAATAAGTAGTTTTTCTCCCTCTCAGCCTTACTTTAAACACGCTTTGTAAACACTTAATTATATCGAACTCAATTCAAATGAGTGAGAAATGAAAGGTGTGAAAATCTTAGAATCAGGTAAAGTGCCAGTTTTTTCATGTCCAAACAATGATAAACAAAGGAGTGGAGAGAGATTTTTCAGTCATCACAAGAGCTAGGGGAGAGATCCCCACCACCCCTTGGGAGAGATTATGCTGAGGGGACCAGATACAGATAGAAAAGATAATTCTCTTGGGGGTTTTCCTTTGAGTTTGTGGGATCAAAAATTTTTTGTAAGTCACATAAGCACAATTTTAACACATTTACGGTCCGTCTCTCCTTTTCCCACATAGTATTTTTCTGAACATTGTATAAATCACTTCTCTAAAAAGTAAATTGACTAAAGGTCTATTGCATATTGACCAAATCGTTTTAAACACTTAGGTGACTTCTCTTAGACTACAATTAGGGAAGGAGTCTAAACTTGGATTACCAAATTTACACCTCGGTTAAGGTGGGCAGGTTCAAACCCAAAAGCTGCTCCTCCGAAACTCTACACAGGCTAGCTACGAATCGGAACAGACTCCAGGGCACTTAACAACAACAAAGTATCTCTCTTAGGTTTGCAAATACCCTCAGTTTGGCTAAAGGGCATAGAATCTCTAGCGCTCCCTACAGGTCAGACTTTGAACCTACTACCGAAAGCGCTTGGCTGTTAACCCAAAGAAAGGTCCGCGGTTTCAAACCACCAGCAGCTCGGCGGGAGAAAGAGGTGGCAGTCGGCCTCAGTAAAGCTCTTAGCCTTGGAAACCCTATAGGACAGTTCTACTCTGTCCTATAGAGTCGCAATTAGTCAGAATCCACTGGACCGGCAATGGGTTTGTTTGAATGGGTTTACCATTTTTGTTGTTGTTAAGTACCGTGGAGTCGGTTCCGACTCATAGTGACCCTATACAGGGTTTCCGAGGCTGTAAATCTTTACGGGAAAACCCCCGAAATACCGAGTGTCTACCCCACCCCTCCCACTTTTGAATTTTTCTCTTAAAAATTGGGTGAAGATGGGGAGGACAGGGGAAGGCTGAAACAGCGAACCGAAGGATTAATCACTTTTCCCCATTACATCAGCAGCCCCCGCCCTTTCCTCTGAGCACCTCCTCCCCTAGAATCGTCGCTACGCACTAGCGCTCTCTTCGCCCACCCCCCTTCGCTCTATTATATGCCCTGATACCTCCCCATTATCACCCGCCCCGCCACACTCCTCCTTTCCTCTTTCCCCCTCCTCGGAGGGGAAGGGAGGAAACCCCAAAGAGGAAACAGGGCGTTGAAGGAAGGGACTTCGAGATAAGAACGTAGACCCCATTGGCCCAAAGGTTGTATGGGCACCTCCCGTTGGCTGCTAGGCCTGAATCCCCGCCCCTCTTCATCCCCGCCCATTCACCCCTCCCCCCGCCGCCCCACGGCCCTCCCCCGCGCCCCTGGCCAGCCCCGAGGCGGGGAGGGACCGACTGGGCGAGTGGAGACTCCGGCAGTGTCAATGGCTCCTCCTGCCACGGAGCAGCAGCAGCAGAAGCGGCCGAGGCAACAAGGCTAAGGAGGAGGAAAGGTTCCTTTAAGGAGGAGGAACGACGACGCCTCTTTTTCTCCCTATCTCCTCCCTTCGTACTCATTTCCCCTTCGCCAAGAAGAGAAGGGGGGGGAGGAGAGAGAAGAGACCGAAGAAAGAGAAAATTCCTTACAGAAATCTCTTTCAGGGGGTGTGGGGGGGAGGAAGAGAAAAAAAGGAGCCGGGCGCCCCCTGCTCCCTCCCTCCCTCCTTCCTCTCTTCTCCTCCTTCTCCCTTCCTCACCCGCCCGCCCACTCCCCCCGCCGCCGGAGACGCCGCTCGGGAGTCGGCGGGACCGGGATCTGTCTCCTCAACCACCGTCGCCGCGCTTCGTCTCGGGATCCCCAAGCGGGCGGACGCCCTTTCTTTATTTCCCTCGCTCTGCCCGTCTTTCTGTCTCCGTCCCTCGCGGCCGCCCCGCCCGACGGCCTCGGCCTTCCCCGTGCGTCAGGCCCGCCCGCCCGACCTCGCTCTGTTTCTGTCTGTCTCCCGGGGCCTTTCTTTGGACTCGGGGTTTTGCTCGCCCCCTTCGCCCGGACCATCTCCCCTTCCCCTTGTCCCCTTTCCTTCCTCCCCCTCTCCCCACCCCCTTCTCCTGCTTCGGAGCTCGCTTTGCGTGTGTGTGTCCCTCCGCCAACGCCGCCACCTCAGCCCGGCAAATGAACTCCGTCCGAGCCGCCAACCGGAGACCCAGGCGAGTGTCGCGGCCGCGCCCGGTGCAGCCCCAGCAGCAGCA
>NW_006408542.1:21630782-21652919 GCF_000296735.1 Chrysochloris asiatica | reverse complement strand
CGGGGCGGGCGGGGGCGGCCTGGGCGCCCGGCGTGGGAGCCGAAGGCTGAGCGGAGGCGGGTCCCCGGTGCCGCAGTGTCAGCCCCGGCCCGGCCCCGGCCGCCAGGAAAAGCCGCGGCTTCCCCACTCGCCCGGGCTCACGCTCAGGCCGCGCTTTGTTTGGTTTCGGGGGGCTCGGCACCCTTCACCCCCACCCATCCTTGGGCTTCGGGGTTCGCTCGCGGACCCCGTGGGAGTCTGTTGGTGTTTAGGGGGCGAGCGAGGGGTGGGCTTTTCTCCTTTTCTGCGGCCCTCCGCGATTTCGTCTCCCCCTTTGGAATGGAAGGTGGGGGAACGGCTGGGAGTGATCTGCGGTGGGGTTGGCTGGGGAACTTGTTTTCCCCCACTTCTCGGTTTGAGCCTCCCCCCTTCCTGTGGAGGAGGGGAGAAGGGGATCCGAGTGGTCTGTGGTGTTGGCCGGGGAACTTGTTTCCCCCTTGCCCCCACCCCCACTCCTTAGTCACGGGGTAGGGGGAGCGGAGGCTCTTCTCCCAACCCCATAATGTTTGCTGCGCAGTTTGGCTTTAGTTACAGAACCCCCGGGAAAGACCCGTTAAATCAAGACCTTTAAATAAATAAATATAGAACCCATCGGCCATTTCCAGTCCCCTCCCTCGCGTGCAGTGCAGTTACCCTTCCGCTGTATCTACACCCCTCTCGCCAGTCCTCCCTAAGAGACCCCCCCTACGCCCCGGTGCCCCCACATCTCCTATTGGGGGTTAGACGCCCCTGTCTTAGAAGAGGCCCTTTGGGATCGTGTGTGTGTGTATGTGTGTGCGCACCCGCGAGCGCGCGTTTGTGTGTGTGTGTGTGTGTTGTGTCCAAGGCCTAGTGAAATGTGTCATTTGGACCCAACTGTGCAGCACTATCTGGTAACCACCATTGTCTAAGCACTGAGGCTCCCCGGGGTTGAATTCCTGCTTTAGCAAAAATAATGTTCAGTTCTACTTGGAAGATGTGCTTTTGGGGGTCGTTTTTTGAGATGAGGGTGTTGCCTTTTGGTCTCCAGACGTAACTATTCTCTTTATTAATTAGCTGTTCACCGTGGCGGGAAGGGGGTCAGTTACCATATTTATGTGTACGGTTGTTTTAAGGTGGAGGAGTATTGTTAGGAGACATTTTGCTTGTTTTAGTTGTCTGATTAAGGTTAATTTTACATGCCTTGGTTGTTACTCCTTTAATTAAAGGAATGGAGATTAAATGTCGTTTAAAATTACGCATTCTTTTAAAACTGTTTCATTGTTGGACTTGTTCAAATTATTTAGCAAATGAAAGAGGGCGATGTTAATCAGTGAAATAGTTTTAAGGTTCTTCACTAGTCACTGTTACTGATAATCCTTGAGAAAGCAGTTTGTTATATGTTGCTTAAAAGAATGTGACACTTCAAGCCAGTTAGGGACCTGGTGTGCAACATAATTGGTAAATATGTTTTAATTCTTTGATACATTTACTTTTTTTTTTTTTTTTTGGTGCAAGTATAATACTGTTTCATTGTTTACTTTCATATATGCATATCAAGATTCCATTCAAATAATATTCCAATCTCCTTGCAGAATTGGCACTAAAATTTTGAGAAAATAGTGACATTGGGTGAAATCCTAGTTTGCAGTGTTAAGGATTCTATTACTAGAAGTAAGCTTTTTTTAAAAAAGATGTACTAACGTGTTAATGACATTTGTCAAAAGGTTTCCACTAAACTTTATTTAGTCCAATTATATATTAAATGTTTATGATGCATCTCTATTTTATGATTTGCATGTAGTTTCAAATTTAGTTGAAGTAATTTTATTGTGGACACCTGATTTGTTCAAAATCATTAGCTACCAAAGTCGGTTTTTTTTCCTATTTGAAGTAAAGTGGTAAAGTGACTGGTTGTTGGCAGTCACATGTGATAGTGTCATTATTTTTTTCAATGATGTTTATAAACTAAGGTGTTCATGAATTAGAATTTCAATATGGAATTAACTAAATAGTAAAACAGATTCACTGTAGAATAGTTGCTTTACTGCAGCTAGTAGAAACTATTCTGGAGACACTATTGGCACAGAGGGGAAAAGAACTTGCTGATTAGCCTTCAGGGAAAATCATATGTATGGGTCTTTTAGAGGGCAAATAAAGGGCCTCAAGATGAATTAAAATTCTCAAATAATAAAGATTTTGCTGGTTTGATGTAAAAATATATTATGCCTTGAAAATTGGTATTTTTAACACATTTCTTAAATGTGCAATTCATGTAATTACCAGAAGCTAGCCAAGAACAATTCTCTTGATTTTAGAAGTTTTATGGAGAATGCCCAGTGTCAGTATTTTTGGAAAAGAGAGATTTTGATGTTTTACAAATTTATCAAAATTATAAATGATTAAGGAACTATAAATAACAGACTTTTTTTTTTTTTTACAACTTTTTACTAATTTGATGGATATGTAACTTGCAACAGAGTCTAAATTACATAAAAATGGATCAGACAACTTGCCTGGGTTAGGGAATTGGAATGAAATTTAAGTCAGTTCAGTCTATATGTAAAATAAATTATTTTTTGATATAAAGGATAAACTTTAGACTTTTTAGTGGTGGAAAATAGTTTCAAGATAGTTCTTTGCAAGCAGTAATTCTCTCAGACCTAGTATTTAGTTGCCTTCTTACCCATAGGTTGTTTTGTTGGTATCAGAACTTTCTGTACACACTCATGTAAAATAGACTTGACAGCACTCAACTGTGTGTGTGTGTGTATATGTGTGTGTATATTGTTGTCCAGTGTCATTGAATCGGTTCTGACTCATAGCAACCCTGTATAGGGGTTTCCAAAGGGTGGCTGGTGGGTTTGAATAGCCAAACTTGTGGTTATCAGTCCCATGCATATCCTATAGAACATACATATCCAAGACACATATATACATACATATACACCTGTGTATATACACACATGCACAGATTAGCTCAGTTCTCACCCGTAATACATGGGGTCACCCACCATGAGTTGGAATTTTGGAACTGGCTCAGTGGCAGCTGGTTTGGTGTATGCATTTAATAGTGTATGTATACAGTGAAGCTTCAAAAATTATGGTGGGAAGTTCCATGATTTTTTAATGCCATTTTTCCAAGAATGTTTTAAAACTTGCTTGTGTGTGTGCCCCCCCTTAGATATAATGGCAATTGTTTGAAGAAAGAAACTGACCCATATAGTTTATAAGTGAAATCTTACAAGAATTTTTGAAAGAAATGTTAATCTGCGTGTTTCATGCAGTGTTGTGTTCACAAAGTTATCTGAAATGGCCTGTGTTCAGAACTAAATACTAGTCATTAGCTTTTTAAAAATCTTTTAATTTGGATTCCAGTGTTTAGGATTTAAAATGCCACTTTATGCTAATAGAAAATAATTTGTATTTTACATAGGGAAAATTTGATAATATATTCCATGACTTAGTGAAACTGAAAGTGTGGGGTTGAATTTTGATGTTTGTTTTGTCTTAAAATTTGAAAAGGATTTAGTTTTTGCAGCCTGCTCTGCTGAGTTTATTCTTTGCTGTAAAAATCTATTTGGTAGTCTTTTTCTAGGAGAAATGTGAGAAATGTTTGCATGTTTATAGAAGTACTGTGTGGTATAATCAGTAGTTTTTGGTGGTTACAATTTGACTATTGTGTGAGTAGGTAATCCATGCATATGATTTACAATTTAGAAGTTCCTTTCTACCCTTGTCCAATTCCAGCTACCAACTTATGCCTGAAATCAATTACTCTTGTTATTTGTTATTTATTGTGTTTTAATTAGTAAAGGATGAAATTTGAGTCTTGAAAATATTAAAATTTTAATGGATTTTTTGTTTTAGTTATTGGAAAAATCATAGGACTGTTTTAAGGGCTGAACTTTTTAAAACTGTGATACCATCTATAAATCAATAAATGTCATGTCAGTATGTGAGTGAATAATGAATGTCATATGTTAGTGAATTTTTGCTGTTAATTTCTGGCCTGAAATAATCTTATAGAGTAAAAGTCTCTTTAATCCCATATTTGGGGGATAAAAATCTCACCTATGACTTTTGAACTGTAGGGTGTTTTTTTAACTGAATTTGTTGGAAGAATTTAATACATTTGTTGTTGTGGTTGTTGTTGGTGGTATTAAGTACCATCATGATGGTTTAAAGTCATAGAGACCCTGTATAGGATTTCGAGGAGCAGTTCGTCGGTATGAGCTGCCGACCCTGTGGTTTGGAGCCCAGTGCTGATTCTACAGCACTACACCAGGAGTCCTTAGTATTACAGAAAAGATTCCTCGTGGTGGAGGTACATATTTATAATACACAGCAGCTAGGGTACCCCTTGGTCCTTTATGCTAATTATACCTTCTCTGTGGCACTGTTCTAGCCCATGATCGCTTACCTTCAGGTTCTTCCTACTACTAATAGAATAAGGAAACTTTGCATCCTTTATAGATGGAGGAGTTCTGGACAAGGAGCTTGATTTTTCTTGTTTTAGGAATTAAGTATTTTGAATTTATATTGGTAGCTAAACCTTAAATAATATTAGGGAATACTGCTAAACGCAAGGTCAGCAGTTCATGAAGAGACCTTACTTTTTTATTTTCGAAAAGTTTAGAAATTTATTGAGCTATAGAAATGAGGTAATACCCATGCTGATGGGTCCCAAGAGTTGTCCTTGTCTAGCTTCTCTGTTTTAAACTGGCCATTCTGGTAAGGAAAGACCAGTCAGCTTAGAGTCTACCAGATAAGATAAGAACCACCAGTAAATAGATTATAACCAGTTAGTAAGGCCCCCTGAACTTAGATATGGCAGGCAAAGTAAGACAAGTGAATATTTTCTTAGTTTGTTTCTCATTTTATTGTTGTTTTTCCTGGTTGTCTTAACATTGAAAATAACCAGGCTACAATAAAAAGTTATTAAAACTTTAAGTCTGATGTCTTCTGTTCCTCTATCTCTAACTTAAAAGTTGTTCTTATTTTGTGTCTGCCTTACCCTACTTGTGTTTGAAGTGTCATTTTGTTTTAGACCTCCTTTTCATTGTGGAATGCATTCTTGATGTCCCAAAATCTCTTGTATTGTATTCATTACATCTCTCTGAGAATGAAATGATGAAGAAGTAAAACATAGAGGATGAGAAAGTTGAAAGAGTTCAGTTAGAGTTAGATAGACTTCATGTTCTAACTCTGCCTGTATGACTGTTTGACTTCATAAAATGGGGATAACAGTTGCCTCATAGAATAATTATAAGGGATAGTAAAGTACATAGCACATAGTAGATTCTCAGTAAATGGGTGTTGTTAAGTGCTGTTGAGTCTAGTCTGACTTGTAACTACCCTGGATAGGGTTTCCAAGGAGCACCTGGTAGATTTGAACTGCCACTCTTGAAGTTAGCAGTCTAGTGTTTATCCTACAGCACAACACCAGCACTCCCAATAAATGATTGTTGTTGTTGTTAAGTGCCATCGAGTCGATTCCGACTCATAGCGACCCAGTACAGGGTTTCCAAGGCTGTAAATCTTTACGGAAGCAGAAAGCCTCATCTTTCTCCTGTGGAACAGCTGGTAGTTTCGAACTACTGACCTTGCGGTTTGCAGCCCGATTCGTAACCACTACGCTACCAGAGCTCCTTCAAAAATGATAGCCCTTTGAAATATAAATAATAGTAAAGGATGGAATCAACTATGTATAAACCCAAAAGATAAAAATATATGTGAATTGTTTAGATCCTGTCATACCCAGAAAGGCAATCTGTGTGAGTTGATATAATCTCAGTCTGATTTGTAATTGTTAACAAGTGTGATGCTGCAGGATCATGTGCTGGACTGCAAGATCCGTTTAAGCCACAAGGTCAGCAGTTAAAACCCATCAGCTGCTCCGCGGAAGCCGCTATGAGTTGCAACCAACTTGACGGCACTTAACAACAAACAATTATATCTAATGAATTAAAATATTCTTTAAAGAAATAATAGGAAAAAGGAGAAATATGGAATGTTTGGAGTAGATACTGGCTCTGTTTCTGCTATATACTGGTATATCCCAGACCCTTTCTTAAAACAAACAAAAAAAACGCTTGCTGTTGAGCGAATTTCACCTCATAGCAACCCTTACAGGAGAAAGGAACAGTGTTCCACAGGGTTTCCAAGGCTGTGATATTGATGAAAGCAGGTTGTCATATCTTTCTCCTGAAAGTGACTGGTAGATTTGAACTACCAACCTTTCAGCTAGCTTCTAAGCACTTGACCACTGCACCACCAGGACTCCTTTCTTTTATACTGCCTCATTTAGTTGCATTACATTTGGACAAATAGGCAAAAGACTTCTTTAAAATGTTACAAAGCAAATATACCACTTTGAGAACTAAAGTATATCTGACCCCAAACCCCATGGTATTTTCATTTGTCTCATATACATAGCAAAACTAGACAATAAGGAAGAATTAATATAATTGAATTATGGTATTGAAAAGAATATTGAATATACATCATGGACCCATAGAGAATGAACAGATCTGTCTTGGAAGTACTGCCAGAATGCTCCATAGAAGTTAGGATGGCAAGACTTGGTCTCACATACTTTGAACATGTTGTTGTTCAGTTCTGACTCGTGGTGGTATGACTTGTGGTGGTGTGCCATGGAGTCAGTTCTGACACATAGCGACCCTGCATAGGGTTTCCAAGGCTGTAAGTCTTTACGGGACCAGAAAGCCTCATATTTCTTCCTCGGAACAGCTGGTAGTTTCGAACTGCTGACTGTGAGATTAGCAGCCCAGTTCGGAACCACTACGCTACCTGTTCTCCTTTTCCGACCCATAGTGACCCTGTATAGGGTTTCCTAGGAGCGACTGTTGTTTTTAAGTACCGTGGAGTCAGTTCCAAATCATAGTGACCCATGCACAGGGTTTTTGAGGCTGCAGATCTTTACAGCAGAAAGCCTCATCTTTCTCCCGCGGAACAGCTGGTAGTTTTCAACTGCATACCTTGACATTAGGAGCCAGATTAGTAACTACGCTACCAGGTGTGACTAGTGAGCTTGAATTGCCGACCTTGTGGTTCAAACCAAATTTGCAGTCCAGCACATTACCCCGCAGCACCCCCACTAGCACTCATGGACAAACGATTGTTGTTAAGTGCGTCGAGTAGATTCTGACCTATAGAGTTTCCAAGAAGCAGCTGATGAGCTTGAACCACTGACCTTGCAGTTAAATAGACCACAGTGCTGTCGAGTCAATTCTGACCCATAGTGACCCTGTATAGGGTTTCCGAGGAGCAGCTGGTGAGTTTGAACCACCGACCTTGCAGTTCAAACGACTTTGCGGTCTGTCTCATTAACCTATAGTGCTACACCGGGACTCCAGACATACTATTAGGAGGGACCAATCTCTGGAGAAGGGTTTTTGTTGTTGTTAAGCGGCATTGAGTCTGTACCAACTCGTAGTGACCCTATGTACAATAAAATGAAACACTGCCCGATCCTGGGCCAACCTCACAATTGTTGCCACGCTTGAACCCATTGATGCTGCCACTTTGCCAGCTCATCTCGCTGGAGTCCTCCTCTTTTTCTCTGTCCCTCCACCGTACCCAGTATGATATCGTTCTCGGGTGATTGTTTCCTCGTGACAATATGTCTGAAGTATGAGAGATGAAGTTTGGCCATCCTGGCCTCCAAGGAGCACTCTGGCTGCACTTCTTTCAACACTGATCTGTTGGTTTTTTTGGCATCCCATGGCACTTTCAATATTCTCCTCCAACACCATAACTCAAAAGCATCAATTCTTCTGTAGTCTTCCTTATTCACTGTCCAGCTTTCGCATGCATATGAGGTTATTGAAAATACCATGACTTGGGTCAGGCACACCTCAGTCTTCAAGGTGACATCTTTGCTTTTCAACACTTTTAAAAAGGGTCTTGTGCAGCAGATTTGCCTAATGCAGTATGTCGTTTGATTTCTTGACTGCTGCTTCCATGAGTGTTGATAGCTGATCCAAGAAGAATGAAGTCCTTGACAACTTCAGTCTTTTCTCTATTGATAAGAATGTTGTTTATTGGTCCAGTGGTGAGGAGTTTTGTTTTCTTTACATTGAGATGCAGGTCCATATACCGAAGGCTGTGCTCTTTGATCTTCATCAATAAATGTTTTAAATCCTCTTCACTTTCAGCAAGCAAGGTTGTATCATCTGCATATTGCAGGTTGTTAATGAGTCTTCCTCCAATCCTGATGCCACTTTTTTCTTCATATAACCCAGTTTCTCAGATTATTTGCTCAGCATACAGGTTGAATAAGTATGGTGAAAGAATACAACCTTGTTGCACACCTTTCTTAATTGTAAACCATTCATTGTTCCCACGTTCTGTTCAAACAACTGTCTCTTGGTCCAGGTACAGATTCCTCATGAGCACAATTAAGTTTTCGGAATACTCATACTTTGCAATGTTGTCCACAGCTTGTCATGATCTACACAATTGAAAGCTTTTGCATAGTCAAGGAAATACAGGTAAACATCTTTCTGGTATTCTCTCCTTTCAGCCAAGATCCATTGGACATCAGCAGTGATATCCCTTATTCCACTGCCTCTTCTGAATCTGGCTTGAACCTCTGGATGTTCTCTGTCAATGTATGCTTGCAGCCATTTCTGTATTACCTTTAGTAAAACTTTACTCACATGGGATATCAAAGATATTGTCTGATGATTTCCGCATTCCGTTGGGTCACCTCTCTTTGGAATGGGCAAAATATGGATCTCTTCCAATCACTCAACCAAATAGTTGTCTTATAAAATTTTTGTTGTTAAGTACTGTTGAGTTGGTTTTTACCTCTAGCGACCCTGTATCGGGTGTACAAGGAGCGATTGGTGAGCTTGAACCGCCAAACTTACAGTTCAAACTGACTTTGCAGTCTAGCGCATTAATCCACAGTGCCATACCAGGACTCCTAATACAGTAAAGGGTTAGTGAAAAAGAAAGAGGAAACTCCTCAGTTAGATGGATTGATTTGATAGCAGTGGCTGCAACAGTGGGTTCAAATATAGTAGTGCTTGTGTGCATGGTGTAAGACTAGAAGTATTTTGTTCTGAGAGTTTGCTTGGAATTGGAACCAAATTCAAACTTGGTTTATATCACTATCTTTCTATAAACAGAGAGATGCAGAAATGAACAAATTTGTCTTAGAAGTAGTACAGCCAGAATGAACAGAAAATACATTTGGCAGAATGTCTTCATTAATTTCAGGAGAAGAAATAATCTAGCCTTTTTGGCAGATCTGTCTCTATCCTATCCTATTAGAGATGGATACGTTAGTCTGATGTCATTAACCCTCTAATCATAATTTTACCTCTCAAGTAGATTTGTCTCAAAAAGAGACTAGACTGATAGACCAGCGTGTTTTTCTAGCTTGTTGATGAAATCGCTAAACTCTAATTGAACAAAGGATAGATTTTCCTTGAATTATAAATTATGAAAAAGGCTAATATTTCCTTCCTCATGATTATAGACTAGATTAAAAAAAAACAACTTTTTATTGTAATTATAAATTGAGTGAAGGATCAGTACCACATTCAGTGAATTATTCACTTTCTGTTGTTACAATGATTACAGTCCTCTCCATGTACCATTATTTAACAGTATTTACCGCTACTCACTTTATTTTCTCCTTTCCCCAACATCCCCACCATACACTGTTTTGTTTAGCAAGAAAATATTTTCTTAACTTTTTATAGCTGTAATCTTGTACAATATTTGTTCTTTTGTGATGGACTAATTTTACTCAGCATAGTGTCTTCCTGCGTCATCTGTGTTAAGAGGTGTTTTGCAGATTCCTTGTTATTCTTCATTTTTGCTTATATTCCATATGTGTATATACTAAGATTTGCTTAACCATTCATTTTTTACAGTCTGTTGAATTACCTTTTCTTTCTTTCTTTTTTAAGGTTTTTATTGTGGATTGAGTGAAAGTTTACAGGGCAGATCACCAGTTTTACATTCAACAAATCATGCACCTTGTTTCATTACAATGATTATAATCCCCTCCATGTACCATCAGTTAACAGTATTTTCTCTCTATTCACTTTAGCTTTTTTTATTTTTAAACAAAAAACCACTTAGCTTTTTTTATTTTTAAACAAAAAACCACTCAGGCATATATATAATAATTTACACTTAAAAGGGCACATTCTGCAGGTCTGCCTCTTGGCCACCAGGTCTTAGTCCCTCTCTTCCCATAAATCTAGAGTCCTCAGCCACTCCCTCTCTCCATGACTCCATTTCTGCCTCCATCTCTGGTGTCACTGCTTCTCTGGATATGGTCTGGCATTCTGCTTGTGCTCTTCTCCCGTGATGGTCATAGGATCCTCTGTTTCTGGACTGTAAGATTAACCACTCCCCTGTTTTTGTTACAAAACTTTTACAATTGTGACAGTTGCAATTAGTCATGATAACAATTATTCATTATTGTATTATAAGAATCTTATCCCCATCTCTTTTCACCAGACCTATCTAGACAAGATGAAAACTATTCAGTGGGGACTCTTTCTCTCTCCCCAACCCCGTACTCTTAAACTAAACTCCCTCTTGAAACTTTGTAAGCCAGTCACTTTGTGCCTTTGTTGTTGTTGTTGTTATGTGCCGTGGAGTCAGTTCCGACTCACAGCGACCCTGTACAGGGTTTCCGAGGCTGTAAATCTTTACGGGAGCAGAAAGCCTCATCTTTCTCCCGCGGAACAGCTGGTAGTTTCGAACTGCTGACCTTGTGGCTCGCAGCCCCATTCGTAACCACTACGCTACCAGAGCTCCTGACTTTGTGCCTTTACCACCCCCTAATTTTAGGTACCCAGTGTCTAAGTTGCCTGTCCCTTATCTACCCTATGCACAGAAGGGATAGCATTGATACTTCATGTGAAGACTCCTTCCCTCTCTGTTGGTATTTATTGTTAAACTACTTAACCTGAGTATAGGTCAGGTTCATCAAATTGTAGCAATTTACCCTTGTTTCCTTTATCCAAAAAAAATGTTTTATTTATTTTTTGTAATCTTCCTCTAGTGGAGTTCTGATTATCAAGCCATCGAGGCTAGGTTAAATGTGTGCTGTCTGCAAGTTTGGGTGTTCTTATGCATCTCCCTTCACTTCTTATTAGCTGGATGCTTCACTCTCAGCTTTAGCCCTCTGTGGATGTGTTCTTGTCCATGGGCTCAAGTGTCCCCAGGTCTCGCCACACTTTGGACCAACCAGCCCTTCCTCTTCTCTCTCTCATCTCCAGGTCAATGGGATTCAATGGACTGTGGTTGAATTTAGCCCATTTCTTCATTGCCGCCTTTCCCCCCTTTCCACTCACCAGTAGACCAATGTGGTTGCCAGCAACCTGTTGCCTGCTCATGAGTTATCGTTGAGCTTCAGTCTTAGAGGGGAGATTGTCTTGAAGGAACTTGATTGCTTGCCATGATGGCTTCCTGGTGAACAACTTATTCTTACAGTAGCCAGTCATGCTAACATTTTTGTTTGGGTTTTTCCTGATGATCTTTCATTGAAGATGTATCTTCTGTTGTTCTAGCTGTTCCAGGCTGGTCTGCTTGTCCTTGCTAGTGGGAATGTCACATCTCAGAAGGTTTTGGATGGGACTCAGGATTCCACCTAAGGTCCTGTACTCTGCAAAGGCTTTATAAGAGGCCTATTTCACTGGGCAAGTTGTAGAACCCCTTTTAGGTATTCCAATCAGTTATAGGCTGAAGATGGGCTTACAAGTTTTCTCTAATCATGTTTCCCAACATAACCTTTCTATCCCACTCAAGTGTCTGTTTTACAATAGTAGGGAAGGGAAACCAGTATTCATAAGGCAATCCAGCATTTTAGTATTATTTCCCTCTTCAAACTATGCCTAGATGAGTGTATCACAGAACCCTGTTGTTCAAGATAGAGCATTCATCCCTATTTACCTCTGTCCCACTTAGGCCATGCAAACCTGCCTCACTCTTCCCCTATCTTATCTTGTTCTTCCGCCTCTTCCCCTTTCTTGTATTGCCCTCCCCAACACCCAAAGTAAACCCTCCACCCCAACCCCACTGTTGTGGTTACCTCATCATAGTCCATTAACTCTTCCCTCTATTTAAGACAATCTATTTTATCCTGGAATCTACCTGACCTTCTCACCACCTGGATCTCTTTTCCTGTGTTTACCTTCTTTCACATTGTAATTCTTTTGGTCATAGACTGACCTCCCAGATCCTCTGTTCTTACACTTTTATTCTGTTCTTGACTCTTCCATTTGCTGATTGAGTTCGGGATGATGCTGCCACGTACGTCATTCTCTGGTTGTTGTCTGTTCTTGTTGGTTTGCAGTCCACAGAACTCCCTTTTAGGATGTTTTTCATGGCAGGGTTGGCTTTGGCAAATCCCTTAGCTTCTATTTATCCTGGAATGTTTTGATTGTACTATCATATTTAATTGACAGCTTTGCTGGGTAGAGGATTCTTGGCTGGTAGTTTTTTCCTTTAAGGGTTTTATAAATGTCTCCCCATTGCTTTCTTTCCTGAATGGTTTCTATTGAGAGATCCGAACTTAATCTAATTTGCTTGCCTTTGTATGTTACACTTCTCTTTTTCCTAGCTGCTTTCAGGATTCTGTGCTTATCTTTGATTTTGGAGAGCTTGCTTATTATATGTCTTGGTGATTGTCTTTTAGGGTCTATCCTTTCTGGGGTTCGTTGAACTTCCTGCATGCTTTATCTTTTTGCTTTCCAGATGTTACAGAAATTTTCTTCCAGAAGCTCTTCAACTATCTCTTCTGTGGACTTGTGTGATTCTACCTGTTCTGGAATGCTGATAATTCTTAAGTTATTCCTCTTCATGTTGTCTAACATGAATCTTAGGCCTGCTTCAGATTTTTTTTTTATCATTTTTTGTGCTTGCTCTCCTATCTTAGTAGTGTTTAGAGATTTATCTTCTAGCTCACTAGTTCTGGCGTCTGTCTCTTCAATTCTACTCCTTTGCCCTTTCAGTGTATTGTCCATTCTGATATTCTATTATTATTAATTGTTTGGACTTCTTTCTGTAGATTTTGAATTGTTTCCCATGCTGTATCTGTCTTATTTGATTGTTCCTGTAGCGCTTTCCTGACATCTTTCTTATGTTTCTCAACTCCATTGTATAATGCTGTGATACATTTTATAATCATTTTTCTGAATTCCTTCTCAGACATTTTCAAAGCCTGCCCTCCTTCCAGTATGGAGTGTAGTTCTACTTCCAGTTCATTTGCCTCAATCACTTTATCTCGTTTCTGGACCTGTGCTTATATGGTTATCTGTTTCTGGTTTTTGGGCGTATTCAGGAGTTAGCTGTGGCCTTAATACTTAGATGGGTGTGTATTTTTTATGCTTCCTGATTGCCTCCAGGTAGATGTGATCAGGAGATGGGCTGCCCTTTTCACTCTTCTTTCTGAGAAATTTCAAGATGTCACTATTGGTCGTTGTGACGTAACTCAGGGTATAATTTTTGGCCTGTTCCTTTTTAGTCTGCCGGTCCTGCTCCACAATCCCCATTCATGCCTTTTTCCCAGTAATAAACTGTTCAGGGCCAGCTGTGGTCATTTTGTACTGCCGTTTGGTTTTAAATGAAACTGTCACTTGAAATTTCGAGGAGATCTGTGTGCATGCATGGAGAATCCTCCGGGAGTTGGGTGTCCACTCACTCAGGCACCTCCTCTAGTCACCAGAATAGAGGTGTGCAGACAGTGAGGGACCAATGAACAGATACAAAAATAAAGAATATCCACACCTTTATCTCCACAGTTCTCTCAGGCAGCCGTGGCTGCTCTGATCATTCCCCAGTTTGGTCTCATCCAAGATGGCGGCTCCAGGAGCAGCTGAGCATCTTGAATTAGAAAGTACTGAATTTCTTGCTTCTGCTACAAATTCCCCTAGCTTTAAGCCTTCCAGCCTTCTAAATATTCCTTTATTATTTTTCTGTTTTAAATATAAGATCACCTTAGTGGTTACGAATTGGGCTGCTAATCTCATGGTCATCAGTTTGAAACTACCAGCTGTTCTGCGGAAGAAAGATGAGGCTTTCTGGCACTTAACAATACATTAAGCCACTGAACTCATTCACAGTTGTGTGTGGATGACTAATATCCTCATAATCCTCTGAAAGACATTTGCTTTTTTTTTTTTAGAGACTGATCACTTAGCTCAATTTGGTTATTTTAGGCCCATTAAGAGAGATGAGTCCGTGGTAAGTTGTTGTTAAGTGCCATCTCTCACCCATAGCTGCTCCATAGGGTTTCCAAGGAGCAGCTGGTGAGCTTGAACCACCGACCTTGCAGTTCAAACAACTGTGCAGTATGACGCATTAGCCAACAGCGCCACACCAGGACTCCCTGGTAAGTACTCAACTGCTGACTGAAGGATTGGTGGTTCAAACCCACCCATAACTCCTAAAAAGTAAGACCTAGTAATCTGCTTCTGAAAAGTCACAGCTTTTAAAGCCTGTGGAACTATTTAAAACCCTGTGGAGCAGTTCTCTCCACGTGGAGTCGCCTAAGTGTTGCAGCATTTACTGAATGGCAACTAACAATTAAGAGACACGAAAAATTAAGTATTTTGGACAAAGATTTGCCTCAGAGGCAGATACACACTTTGAGTGAGGAGGGTAGAGAATCAGTGTAGCAATCTCCTACCTTTTACATTTATTAATTTTAAAAGTTGTTTTTTTTCCCCCCCCCAAAAAATTGATTTTAGTTTGAAGATTGGGAAAGAAAGAGAGTTGGAACATGTAGTAGTGCCAGAATGTATGCGTCACTGAATTTGCAGTGATCATTGGGATTAAAAACTACATACGCATGCCATCCAGCACCCTCTCAGTCACTACCCCCATCCCTGTCTTTTTAATTGCTTGGATAAGTATTTACTTGTTTTGAACTACATGTGAATAGAATCATCCTGAATATATTTCCTCTTGCTATTGGCTTCTTTGACTAAACATTTACTTAAGAGTTTCATTCATGTTGTTTCTTATAGCAAAAGTTTGTTCATAGTTGTTACTGTATAATACAGTCTATGAGCTCTGGTAGTGTAGTGGTTACGAATCGGGCTTTGACCGCAAAGTTAGCAGTTCGAAACTACCAGCTGTTCTGCGGGAGAAAGATGAGGCTTTCTGCTCCTGTAAAGACTTACAGCCTCAGAAATCCTCTACAGGGTCGCTATGAGTCGAAACCGACTCCACAGCACATAACAACAATAACAACAACAACATGAGTATACTACAGTTTAACCATTCTGCAGTTGACAGACATAGAGCAATTCTTCCTTGGTGACTGTCAGGAATAGTGCTGCTATGAACATTTCTATGTACAGTAGATATTTTGGTGAACGCATACACAATTCATTTGAGTGTGTTTACAATGTTGTTGCTGGGCCCAGTATTTTGTTTTTTGATTGAAAATATGAGCAAGGATTTTTTTCGTTCAGTTTGCAGATACAAGATTCTTCCATATAGGTTTTGTGCATCAACGTATATGTATATCATTGCTTATTTTTTCCCAAAGGCAAAACTTCATTTGCTTTATAAGGAACAGAATATAACATAACTCAAAGGCTGATATAAATAAGATGTGAAGTTGTAGATTAAACACTGGACTGCTAACCTCAAGACTCATAGTTCAAACCCACCAACTGCTCTTCAGAAACCATAAACAGGGTCACTGTGAGTCAGAACTGACTCTATAGCACTTAACACCACCCCACCACCTCATAATTATATTATTAAAACAACTGAATTTAAAGAAGTTTTTATTTCAAGTATTTGTGTATTAAACACTTGATTTACTTTCTTCCTTGAGTGTCTTGGTATCTGCTTACATTCCAGTATTAGTGCTAACAGTTCATATTTTTTGTCCACAGCATGAAGAAGGTTGCTGTTTGTTTGTTTTCCCGTTTTTTATTTTTTGCATATAGCCACATTTGGTATTAAAATTCTGGACTTGTCTATAGTGGTGGTGGTTGTGTGCCATAGAATAGGTTCTGACTCACAGCAACCATGTATAGGGTTTCCAAGGCTGTAAACCCTCATCTTTCTCTTGCAAAACTGCTGATAGTTTTGGCCTGACACTACCAGAGGTTGTCTTTAGACATACTACTTTAATTTTGTGCTACAATTGATCACATGTACACTTGATTATTCAAAGCTTTAGAAAATACAATTTTAGTAAATTAAGTAAACTTTTATCTTTAGTTTTTGCAAGTATGCAATTTCAAAATCAAAAAAACATTTTGTCAATAGAAAACTTAACCCATCAATTTAATATACTTGAATTTTCTCCCAAAGATTGATGAGTTGTTTCAGTGGGGTGGACAATTTTTATACATTTTGTTTATGTTGAGCGGCTGGTGGATTTGAACTGCCAACCTTGCAGTTTGCAGTCATGGGATTTTGAACTTTTGTCAAAAAGCTGTTTCTTCTTTTTGCTACTTAAGTGGTCATAAATGTTTATTTATCCACTTAACTGGAACCCTGTTTCTTACTCTTTTAAATAAAGAGTAAGACAAAACTGGTAGTTTTTTATTGGTTTGTTTCATTTTATTCTTTCTGATTTTCTGCATATCATTGATTATTCTTTAGTGTTTTACAATCATCTTATTAACAAGATATTAAAACTTTCACAGAAAAAATTGGGTCAGCTTTGCTCTCAAAAGATGTTTTTCTAGTCCTTGATTGGATCTGTCCATTCTTGATCTTTGGAAGGAAGGTGTTAGCTCTGCCAGTGTCCTTGATAAGTTCTTCCCCAAGTGAAATCTTTGCTAAAATACTAGTGGTGCATAAGCTTATACCCTCTTTGATACAAGTGTCCCCTGAGAATGACAGATGAGACTTTTCTTAGGGAAATGCTTGCTTGAAATTGATGATATAGTAGTATTTCATGTCTGATTTTTTTTTAGCCTTTATTAGTCCAGTATTGAAGTCCTCACATGGTGCTATAGGGTAAACACTGGACTGCTAACCACAAGGTTGGTGGTTCAAGCTCCCCAGCTGCTCCTTGAGAACCCTGTGCAGGGTCACTTTGAGTCAGAACTGACTTGAGGGCACATAACAACACTAACAAAGTCCAGTGTTAATGTTAACCAAACAAAGAGCAGTATGAGAGACACTGCCATTTTTTTCTCAGACATAGGCACATTCAGCAAATGTTGCTGTTAAGTTTGGGAATACGGAGACAGAGCTGCTTCTGAATGGCCTTCCCCCACCCCTACCAGAATGATTTTTTAACCTCACTTCTAAATTGGAGATTGACTAAAGGTGATTTCTGATATACTAAAATTCTTCCTGTATCTTTTTAGTTACAGTGTATGGTACTAGGAGCTCTGGTAGCGTAGCAGTTACTAATCAGGTTGTGAACCTTAAGGTCAGCAGTTCGAAACTACCAGCTGCTCCGCAGGAGAAAGATGAGGCTTTCTGCTCCCGTAAAGATTTTTAGCCTCGGAAACCCTGTACAGGGTCGCTATGGGTCGGGACCGACTCGATGTCACTTAACAACAACAACAATGGTACTATAAAGGTCGATGGTTCAAACCCAAATTTGAATTCCTTGGAAACTCTAAGCAGGGTTGTTATGTGTCTAGAACTGACTCAAAGACACTTAACAACAATACATAGACAGTTTTTACCTGCATGGAATTTACCGTTGAGTTAAAGATTAAATTTGAAGATCAGGATGAATTGCAAATAAAGCTTGTTATGTTTTAATTGTTTTCTGCTCTTAAGCTCCCATTTATTAATTTATATTTTTTATAGATTATATTTTCAAGGGTGGATTCACATACACCATTAGCTAAAAGGTTTGAACCCACCTAGTGATCTCCCCAAAGGGCACAGCATTAAAAACCCTATGGATCCCACCCCCTCCACACACAGAGTAGACAACTTGGTCATTGGATACTCAAATGGGGAGGGGGGACTACAAAGGCAAGAAATGACTGGCTTACAAGCTTTCAAGAGGGAACCTAGTGCTAGGGAGCATGGAGGAAGGCAGAATCTCCAGTGGGTAAGTTCAGTCTGTCTGGGCGGAGCTGATGAAAAGAAATACAGATGGGTAACTCATGATACTGTAGTGAATAATGTTTATCAGGACAGATTGTGAGGGTTGGAAATGCAAAAGTAGATGTTTTGTAACAAGGAACGGAGTGATTAATTCTCTAGGATAGGAGTGGAGGACTCTGGGACCATCAACGGAGAAGAGCCAAGAGTGGGACCCTACCCATAGAGACAGAGATGCCTGAGATAGAGATAGAGACAGAGACGATGACGGGGAGTGATGAAGCAGCTGGGGACTTTGGATTCAGAGAGGGAAAGGGACTGTGGGCTGAAAACTGGGGGGGGAGGGTAGACGGGGGAAGTGTAGGGGGGTTCTAGGATATACCTTTGGTTGGTTGAAGATGCATGGAGGGGATTAGAACCATGACAATGAGATGATATACGATGGAATGAATGTAAAACTAAAGTTCTCTCATGTAAACTATCATATAACTCACAATAAAACATTAAAATAAAAAATAAAAAAAAACCCTATGGAGCAGTTCTACTCTGCACATATGGGACCACTATGAATCAGAATATACCTGACAACAGCGAACAGCACACACATCGCTTAAACTGGAGTTTTCTCTGCCACCTTTTCCTCAGTCTGTTTGCAGGACCATAAAGTCTGTTAAAGAATTTGCTATGAAATGTTAAGATGGTTTGTTATGGCCATTCAGCAGTGTGATACCTATTCTACTCTTTAATCATAAATTGAAGTATTTTTGTGCCACACTTTAAAAGTTGTTGCATCTCACAGATTAAGACAAGTTACATTTTTATGAACGTGATTAAGAAAGAAACATCTGCCTGGTGAAGGAAATTACTTGCAGAACTGGAGCCATTGGGCTTATTTTCATGGAATTATAGTTCATTATATTCATTGTTTTGTTCTTATATCCAGAAACTGAAAGTAGGAGGACAAGTTTAAATTATGTTGCTGGAATTTACGCTCTTCAATTGCAGAGCTAAAATACCTTATAAAGTTCCTCATAGCAGCTACTACTCTACATATCACCTAGTTGTTATAACTCTCCAGTACTTTTATGTATCTTTCTGATTCTGTCTTGTTGCTGTTGCTACATTGCACAAGGAATCTGTCTTCTGTTTCTGAGTCATTTGCAGATTTAGAATTGAGAACATTTTAGTTGAAATCTCTAAAGCTGAAAAACTAAACTGGGTGTAGTGAGCTTGTTCAGGGTCTGTAAAATTAAGTCTCTGGCTTTAGAGGACTAGAAAAGTGTCCCACACTAATCACCCACATGCATTAAGAACACAAACAATACAACTAGTGAAACTGGGAATATATACTTACTATTTGGTGAAATGTTAGCAACAAACAGTGTCTTGGGATGGTGGAGTTACGATGAAAAAAAATGTTTTTAACCTTTTATTGTGAATTGAGTGAAGATTTACAAACAAGATCCTCAGCTTTTTACATTCAACAGATTACACACTTATTTTCATCTCAGTAATTACAAACTCTACCCTGCAACAAAAGAAGAACCATTACCCTACTTCCTCCCTATGAATCCCTATTTACATCTTATATTTCACAAATGAACAAAGCAAAAATATTTGATGTAGACATACAAAACAAAAAATATATATTTATTTAAATGTTCAAAGGGCACAGTTTGCAAGCCTGCCTCCTCCTTGCAGGCACACAACCTTACTCGGTCCCTGGCCCTAGAGCCCAAAACTGCTCTCTCTCTCCATGCTACCACCTCCACCACTGTCTCTGTTCTCACTGCTTTTCTTGGTAGGGATCTCACATTCCATTAATGCTCTTCCTTCTTGATGGTTCTGGGATCATCTGTACCTGAAATGAAAAGTTAACTACACCCACTTTGAGGTACACATCTCACCCCCCTTTGAGTTACACATCTTCTACAGTTAGAGTTGTAACAATCACAGTTATTAGTCTGCTAACAGTTATAGTTGAATCATAAAATCCTATCACTATCATTCCCTACCCACTTTCACCACAACCACCTGGAAAAGAGGAGAACTATTCAGTGGGGATTTTTCCTTACTCCTGACATTCTAAAACTAAGCACATACATGAAAGCTTGTAAGTCTGGCACTACATATACCTTTATAGCCTTTTAATAGCCAGTGTCTTAAATTGCCCATCCCTAATCAAACTGAGGGAATAAGCTTGCTCCTTGAAATGAAGAATCCTTCCATTTCAGTTTTGCTGATGGCACTTAACAACAACAACTCCTCACTGTTTCACACTTGCTCACAGTATCAAACATCTTTATCTTCACCTGATCTCATTCTGGCCAGCTAGCCATCCAAGCTAGGTAAATGGATACTAGCTGCAAGTTTGGGAGTTCATGCACGTCTCCCTGCACTTCAGACCAGTTGGCTGCTTCACGCCCAACCTTAGCTCCCAGGGGCTAGGGCAATCAGTGCCCATGGCCTCAGGAGTTCATACATATCCCTGAACTTCTGAGCAACCAGCTCTTCCTCTTTTCTCTTTCATCTCAAAGACAAGGGTATCAACGGAACATGACCAAACTCAGCCCATGTCTTCATTGCTACATTTACCCAACGTCCACTTACAAGTAGACCCAGGTGGTCACCAGCAAGCATACTAGATTGCTCTTGGGTTCACTTAAAGTTTCAGTCCTAGAAGGGGTTTCCCCTGATGGGCTGACTTTTCTTGACCTCATGGCTCAAAAGCAAACAGCTTTCTGGTATTCAAACAGGAGTTAAGGTGATTTTTTGTAGTCTTTACACATTTCCTTGTTTTTCAAATTCTTTATGAGAGGAGTAGTAGTCTTATATTTTTAAAAAGACATGGGTCTTATTGTTATGTGAAACCAGTGACTATATCATTGGTTTGATGACATAGTCACCATTGTAATGTCATTTTAAATTTGAATATAAACTTAAAACTTCACATTTTTCAATACTTTAAGTGCGTTTTAAGCACTTATGGGCATTTTTAGCTTTTGTATTCACAGGAACTTTAGGATGATCATTGGCTGTATCATTTTTAGGAAATAATAGGATACATGATGATCAGAAGAATCAGTTTGAAAATGAGATTATATACAGGACTTTGCTTGATCAGTGCTTCTGTCATTCTAGGACAAGTTTGTGAATAAATTTGTGACTATAGCATAGATTTTAGTTTGGAGGTTCTTTTTGGTATCAGAAAATTAGGTTAGATTATGGTGGTTGTTATCAAGTGCCGTTGAGTCCGTTTCAATTCATAGCGACCCTGGATAGGGTTTCTGAGAAGCAACTGGTGGATTTGAAATGCCGACCTTGTTGTTGACAGTCCAGTGCTGATCCTACAGTGCCACCAGGAGTCCAGATTATGGTAGTAAATACATACAAATAGTATTTTGCATCCATAGCCAGGACTCATGTTGTTATTAATTTCATATATGGAATGTCTTCATAAAACTGGATCTGTTAAGCGCTGTCGAGTCAGTTCTTACTCACAGCAACTCTATATAGGGTTTCCAAGGAGAGAATGGTGGGTTTGAACCACCGACCTTGCAGTTAGAAATCCAGTGCTTATCCTACAGAGCCACACCAGAATGATGAAATTAATAATTGTCAGTATAATTGAGTGTTCAAACAGGTTGCTAAGGGACATTGTTTTCATCATTATCAGTAAAAAACAAAACTTGGTTTTTTAATCTGTTTCAATACACTTTAACTTTAGATTGTGAGCTCTAATATGTTTGGGAATAAATGAAAAGAAACTGGCGATGATTTTTTTTTAAATATGGGCCTTTAAAACTTGAATTTAGTTACAAGGTTTTGAATTGACTCACCTGAATTTTCTTTTGTTTTGCAGGCTTCTTTATAAACCTAAAACGAGAGAAAAGAAGGTTTCTCCAATTAGAAAATACACACAAACACACAAACCTTCATTAAGAGAGGTTAATTAAGTTTGTTTTTGTTTTTTAAGTAGGGACTACAAGGAGCTCTGGTAGCGTAGTGGTTACGAATCAGACTGCGAACCACAAGGTCAGCAGTTCAAAACTACCAGCTGTTCCACGGGAGAAAGATGAGGCGTTCTGCTCCCATAAAGATTTA
>NW_006408542.1:21616035-21626707 GCF_000296735.1 Chrysochloris asiatica | reverse complement strand
TTTGAGCCCATTTATTTTCAGTCCATCTTGTTAAGGGACTTTTTTGCTCACCTCTATGTCCTTTTGCAGGGACTGATCCCCTCCTCCTGTTAATTTGTCCAAAGAACCTAAGACCAAATTTTACTATCCTTGTTTCTAACAAGCATTCTGGTTGTACTAATTCCAACACAAATTTTTACATTCTTCTGGCATTCCATGGAATATTCAGTATTGTTCTCCAACAGCATAATTAAAAGTCATAAATTCTTCTACAGTCATTCTTATTCACTGTCCAGCTTCTGCATGCATATGTGCCTATTGAAAATACCATGGGCTTGGGTCAGACTTAGCATAGTCCTCAAAGTGACATCTTTGCTTGTTAGCACTTTAAAGAGGTTTTTTGCAGCAGATTTTCTAGTACAAGGAGCACTGTAGAATAAGCACTGAACTATCAACCCACAAAGGCAGTGGTTCAAATCCATTAGCCTCTCACAGGAGAAAGATGAGACTGCCTGCTTCCTTGAAGATTTACAATGTCAGAAACCCTATACAGGGTTGCTGTGAATTGTTATTGATTTGATGGCATTGGTTTTTGGGGTTGCTCAATACAGTATACTGCTTTATTTCTTTATTGCTACTTCCATGGGTATTGATTATAGATGCAAGTGAAATGAATTTCTTGACAGTTTCAGTCTTTTCTCTATTTATCATGATGTTTATTGTTCCATTTGTAGGGATTTTTGTTTTCTTTACCTTAAGGTGTAATTCATACTGATGGCTATAATCTTTGATCTTCATCAGTAAGAGCTGTAAGTCCTCTTCCTTTCAATAAGCAAAGTTGTCTCATCTGCATATCACAGGTTGCTAATGAGTCTTCCTCCAATCATGTTGCCCTGTTCTTCATATAATTCAGCTTCTCCGATTATTTGCTCAGCATAAAGATTAAATAAACATGGTGTACATGTAAACCTTGATGTACACCTTTACTGATTCACAACCACACAGTATGCCCTTGCTCTATTTGAATGACTGCCATTTGGTCTATATACAGGTTCTGCATGAGTACAAGTAAGTGTTCTGAAATTCCATTCTTCACCATGTTATAGTTAGTGCTAGCCCTTTATAAGTAGGCACTTAGTAAATGGTTGTTACTATTTCCCTTCAGCTTCCTTTTCTGGACCTAGGTTTGTTCATATAATTAATTATTTAGGTTATTGAGCATATTAATTTCATAGACGATAAAAACAAAATTGGAAGAGATTAAGTACCTTAAAGCCAATGATAAATAACAAATTGCTGTGAATAAATCTGAATAACCGTTTTTGTTATTTCTCTCTAAGAAACCAAAACACACAAATAGATGCTCAGAAATGTCTAGCCAGAACAAAGTGCAGCAGAATGTGATCTTGGCTACAGTTGAATGAATCACTCTAAAGTATGTATGTGTGTGTGTTTGCATGTAAACACATTTATTATATCATATCAACAAAACATATAAAATGTTAGAGTAGTTGTAAATTTATGTTCCATTGGAACATTTTAACTGCTATTCTGGAAATGGACAAGCTAAAGGGTGACTTTGCCTTTCAAATGGTTGAAGATAATCCTTGTAAGAAAAATGTTGCTCGTTTATTTTTTGTATGCTTGAAGGATAGGTAGACACACAGTGAATGTTAAAATCATACTTCTTGTTGTTAAGTGCCATTGAGTTAGTTCCAACTTTTAGTGAGTCCTGGTGTGGCTCTGTGGGTTACTGTGCCAGACTGCAAAGCCGTTTGAACTGCAAAGTCGGTGCTTCAAACTCACCAGCTGCTTCTCTGAAACCCTGTACAAGGTCGCGATGTGTCGGAACCAACTCGACGGCACTTAGCAGGAACAAATAGAGTTTCCAAGGAGCAGTTGGAGAGTTTGAACTGCTGACCTTGTTGTTTAAACCGACCTTGGTGCCCAGTGTTTTATCCTACAGCACCACATCAGATGGAAAATTAGAGTGATAGAATATTTGAAATAGAAGAACTTTAGTTCTAAATTTTGAAGTGTATTTAAAAAGGGTAGGTCTATCATTTAGTGTAAGATAAACTAGTTGGTGGTATCCTGATGTGGCGCTATAGGATAAGCACTCTACCATAAGGTCTTTGAACCACAAGATCAGTGGTTCAAACTTGCTCTTTGGAATCCCTGTACAGAATTACTGTGAGTTTGGAACTGACTCAATGGCAACAACAAACTGTGTTGATGTAGATTCGTGTGATCATTCCCAGTGGAACTGATTTCAGATGCTTAAAAATTGCTTAAGTGCTTTTGAATAGCTAGCCAAAGTTCTTTTCCATTGTGAAGTTAAGTTTCGGTTTATGATTATGGTGGTGTCGAATCAGTGAGGAAAGGGTTTACTATTCAGTAAATGATATTGATTATTGATTTGAAAGGACAGTCACTTTAATACCAAAAAAAACATTCCAAATGATTAAGGAACTCACACTGTTTTTAAAAATTATAAGAGAATTGGAAGAAAGTACTTCTTTTTAAATATTAAATTTTTTAAAAATCCCCAAGTCATTAAAGAAATTGACTACACAAAATAAATGGAACTTTCTGTTCAATGCAGTTAAGGCAGATAAGAGACTGGATGGAAATAAATTACACTTCATATAAAAAAAAAACGATATATATATGTTTTTGTAACTTTTTTTTAGAGAGAAAATATTACTAATGCAGCTGAACTTCCTTTTTAGGAAGCACCCTTTAGCCCATTTTCCTCCTCATTTTCACCTTTGTTAGGAGCAGTTACTTATAAATTTGTTATGAAGCTGTTTGTTCCATTTTTAGATACTTGCCCATCTACAATGTGTAAAAAATTTAGTTTATACAGGAGTTATGGTTTTGCCATGCAGCAATTAAGAGTTTTCCTTCAATATGTTTACAGTTCAGTAGCTACAGTTCAGTAGCGTACACAAGAACATAGAATATTCCCTCAAAAGATATTGACTGTGTACATACCAAGTGATAGTATAGACCATGAGTGTCTGGCAACCTAGGACTTGTTAAATAATTGCTAAGTGAATTGATGAATATGTTGTTAAGTGCCACTGAGTTGGTTCTGACTTATAGTGACCCTGTATAGGGTTTCTGAAGCTATAAATTTTTGTGGAAGTAGAAAGCCTCATCTTTCTCCTGTGGAGTGGCTGGTGGGTTGGAACCACCAAGCTGTGGTTTGAAAGAAAGAAAGAAAGAAAGAAACAAAAAAAAACAATTCTTTTGTTGTCTTCTGTTTCTCTGTTCTCCAGAGGAAATGCAACTGGTTTGTGTGTGTGTGTTAACTTTTGAATTTTTAATGTATGTGCTATATGTGTATTTTGTTGTTAAGTGCCGTTGAGTTGGTTCTGACCCATAGCAACCCTGTATAGTGTTTCTGGCTGGTGGGTTTGAACTCCGACCTTAAAATTCAAACTGACCTTACGATCCAGGACATTATCTTGCAGAGCCCCACACGGATTTCTGTTATATATATACATATGTTCATGAACATTTTTCATTAAAAAGATTATTACATTATAAATAAAGAGCCATAGTAACGTTGTGGATTATGAGCTGGACTGTTAATCTGTAAGGGCAGCAATTTCAGTCTACCAGTTGCTCCATGGGAGAAAGATGAGACTTTCTGCTCCATACAGATTTACAGCCTTGGAAACCTATATAGGGTCTCTGTGAGTTGTTGGAACCAGCTTGATGGCACATAGCCACCACTACCACCACACTATAAATATTAATTTGTAGCTTGATTTTTTTTTTTTTTAATTTAACACAACTATTACAGACTTTTTTCTGTGTCAGTAGATAATAAGTTATTTGTTGTTAAGTGCCATGGAGTCGGTTCCAACTCATGGTGACCCTGTCTAGGGTTTCCAAGGCTTTAAAATCTTTTGCAAGAGCAGAAAGCCTCATCTTTTTCCTGCAGTAAATACAAGGTTACTGGTAAATTAGTGAACTACAGTTTATTAAGGAGTGCAGTGACTCAGTAGAATAAACACTGGACTGCTAACCACAAGTCTGCAGTTTGAGCCCACTAGCCCACTCCATGGGAGAAAGATACAGTTTTCTACTCTAGTAGTGGCTACGAATCGGGCTGCGAACCGCAAGGTCAGCAGTTCGAAACTACCAGCTGTTTGCGGGAGAAAAATGAGGCTTTCTGCTCACATAAAGATTTACAGGCCTCAGAAACCCTGTACAGGGTCGCTATGAGTCGGAACCAACCCCACGGCGCATAACAACAACAACAGTACACTTAAGAACAACAATTATAATTTATTAAATGTTCTGTTGATTACTAGTATAGGCTTTATTTTTTCCTGTTATAGATTGTAGTTATTCAACATATTTGTACATACGTTGACATGTTGTTTCACAGTTTCAGTAAATGTGTCCATAAAAATGGGTTATTGGGTTAAAGGGATATGTGCCTTTTAAAATTTGGTATATTGCCAAGTTTATTTATTTTAAAGGGTTATATAGTTTATGGTATCACTATTAGTAATTGAGATAAAATGCTATTGAGTGAATAAATACATAACATACTTTAAGAACAGAAACAAATCTTAGGCGTTGTTGTTGTTAAGTGCTGTCGAGTCAGTTCAGACTCATATCAAACCCTGTGCAGGGTTTTCAAGGAGCAGCTGGTGAGCTTGAGCCACTGACCTTGCAGTTTAAATTGGCTTTGCAGTCCATTGCATTAACCCACAGTGCCACACCAAGACTCCAATCTTAGACCTAGATGGTTTGAAAAGACTTCCTAGAGAAAGTAGATACTTAAACTAGATCTTAAAGAATGAGTATGCCACTAATAGTGGAAAGAAAAAGTATTTCCTATTTCATCATTTTAGGAATTTACTCATTACTCACCAGTTATGTCCTGCGATACTGCACACCACAAGGCCAGTAGTTCAAATCCACTAGCTACTCCTTAGAAACTCTACATAGGGTCGCTATGAATCAGAACTGACTCAATGGCACATAACAATAACAATGTACTAAAAAAAAAAAAACTAAAATAATAAGAAAGCAAGAATTGTGAAATCTCCTAGAAGGATGGTGCAGTAATGAAATAGCCATATATTTCACTTTTCCGTATTGCCCAAGTATTGCATCTTCCTTCAAGGTGTAGAACAAAAGAAGATAGGAGACATTATCTTTGTAGTCAGTCTGCTTTGAGCTTTCTTTGAACACAGTTGAGAATTGATAATTTTTTTCGTTTTTCTCTCATAACAAGAAAGAGAACAAAATAGAAAGGAAGATATTTTATGGTTATTCGACATATCAGAAGATAAATGCAAAGAGAGAAATAGCATTCTAGACTTAAGCTGCAATCATAACAACAATTGTGAGGATGGCGCAGGGCCAAATAATTGTGCATGGGCTCACTATGAATCAGAGCCGACTCATTGGCACTTACCAGCAATAAGCCATATGCAACTATTTAAATTTAAATTAATTGAATTAAATAAAATTTTCAGCTCAGTTTTTCAGTTAACTAGTCATATGTCCACTGTTCAATTCATGCCAATATAGCTACTATATTGTACTGTGAAGATACAGAACATCTTTCATTATTATATATTGCTACTTCAGATGTTAATATCAGCATTTTGAAATTGATTCGTCTAAGGTGAAATCTGGGACCATGAGTCTTCAGATGATCATGTTTTGCATGAATTTTCTCAAACTCAAGAATTGATGAACACACACAATTCTGAGGACAAAAAGATAGCACGGTATTCTCAATCACTTAGTTATTTAATAAGAAGGATTCCATCATGCAAAATTTTGTATCATAAGCCTGTTCTTAACTCCGTTTTTGTTAAAAACGGTCCTGTGGCAATATCTTTTATGATATTGGCTTGTAAAAACTTACTTGGCACAGAAATATTTGTTATGTTAACATTATTACTAATTTTATTTTTCAGAAAGTTATTTTTCACTTAGTTTTATTCTATTACTTAGTCATAAAATGACCTAAAAATTCTAAAGGGGGATCTATTTGATCCAGGTAGTAAATGGTATACAGAATAGTAAAGTATGAGAAAAAGGCTGGAAAGGAGAGAATACAGAGTTTAATAAAAAAAAAAAAAAAAAAGAAGCAAGGTAAATGTAATACCAAGTAAAATGGTAGAAATACAATAAAAATTGGATTCTACATGTGTTAAAAAATATAAAATTTTGAAAACCATCAGGTGTAACAGCCACTTACAAGAGGAATACTCAAAGCAAAGGGACACAAAAGTAAAGGAATGGTAAATTAAAAATTATCGGACATGTGTTTATCTTTGTTTCCTCTTGAAACACTGTAATGTTCAGTAATTTTAAAAAGGTATAACCCCACAAAGAGAAAAGAAGAGACAAAATAAGCCAACATTTTGGAAACAGAAAAATGGGAGGTAGAACTGACTTTTAACATACCCAGTAAAGTTAAAGTTAACCCTGCAGGAAGCAAACCAAATCATGCCTAAGACCCCAAGAAAGGCTCAGGAATTAATGCGTGTACCTTTTAAGTGTGCAGAGTAGAGCTGCTCCATAGAGTTCTCAAGTGTTCCATAGACCTTTCAGAAGCAGGTCTTCATGCCTGTCTTCCCAGGTGCCTCTAGTTGGATTTGAACCGCCAACCTTTTGGGTGGTAGTTGAGTGTGTAACCACATTTGTGCCATCCGGGGAAAACAGAATGTTGCCATCTGGAAACATTAGCTTGTCTTAGACCATAAACTTAACCAGGAGTGACATTGAAAATCAAGCATGTGGCTGGTAATTTAAACGTTAGCAGCAGCTACATAGGAGAAAAGACCTTGTGGTCTGCTCTCATAAAGATTGTTGTTATTAAATAAGTTGATTTAATTCCAACTCATAGCTACCCTGTATAGGATTTTTCCAAGAAGAGGCTGCTGGGTTTGAACCACTGACCTTGTGGTTAGGATGCCAATGCTTATCCATAGAAAATCCTGTGTGCATTTGTAGTCTTTCGCATGAAGTTCCTGTGTTAGGTCACAACCTAACAACAGCACTAATACATACAGTAGTGTTTTTCAGAATTTTTGGTCTCAGGACATCCTTTAATGACCTAAAAATTACTCGGGACATTCTAAGTGCTTTTGTTTCTGTGGGTCTATCACTATTTAGGGGACTCTGGTAGCGTAGTGGTTAAGAATCAGGCTGTGAACCTCAAAGCAAGCAGTTCGAAACTACCAGCTGTTTGTCTCCAGTGTTGCGGGAGAAAGATGAGGCTTTCTGCTTCTGTTAAGATTTACAGCCTTGGAAACTCTGTATAGGGTCGCTATGAGTCAGAACCGACTCTACAGCACATAACCACCAACCACCATCACTATTTACTGAATAAGTTAAACAAATTTAAATATCCCATGTTGTGATTAAGTGCCACAGAGTTCTAACTCATAGGGAACCTATATAGGGTTTCCAAGGAGCAACTGGTGGGTTTGAACCACCTATCTTGTGGTTAGCATCCCACTGTTTATCCTACATTGCAACACCAGGACTTTAAAATGTCCCATAAAAGGCAACAATAATGAACCCATTATTTGTGTTCACACAACACTTTGTTGTTGTTAAGTGCCATGGAGCCAGTTCAGACTCATAGCTACCCTCTATAGAGTTCCCAAAGAGTGGCTGGTGAGCTTGAAACGCTGACCTAGCAGTTCAAACTGACCTTGTAGTACTGCGCATTAACCCGCAGTACCACACCAACTTATACAAAACCACTATGTTCCAAAACAAAAATATTTAGGGTGGTATTGCTTTTACATTTTTATAAAGCTAATGTGGCATTCTAGGATAAACACTCAACTGCAGGACCGGTTTGAATCTAAGGTCGGTGGTTCAAACTCACCATTCGCTCCTTGGAAGTCCTGTTCAGGGTCACTATGAGTTGGACCTGATTTGACACCACTTAACAACAACAACAATGCAAGGCTTATAGAAATCAGCTGGGTTTTAATATCTGCTTCTGTGTTACAATATCCCATGTCATGTAGTCTCTGGGGTATTCTACTGTGCACTTATGAGAAAGTGAAAGTGTGAAAAGGGCACCTGTAATAATGTTAGTATTAATTATGAAAAGAGTTTTGACCTACAGCCCCCCTGAAAGACTTGGTAACTCTCAGAGATTCCCATTCCACACTTTGAGAACAGTTGCTCTACACTGAAATCTATGAGTGGATACCCATAGATTCCCAGACAATTGTGGGAAGCCTACAATATGAAAGAGAAGCCAAAGCTGAATGTTGGAAATGGGCAATTGAAAAAACAAATGATACCCGGAAGAAGAAAACTTTAAAGAAACTAAGTGTCAGAACTAAAAGAAAGGATTGTATTTGTGAAATCAGAACTGGAGGCTAAAAATAGAAGCTTTAAGAGCAAAAATTGTTTCATGAAAATTAAAAAATATAAGAGTAGCAGATAGAAAATGTGAAAGCTATTACTATAAAAATGTTGGCATATCTTTGTAATATAAGCGTAGAGAAGAAGTTTGCATGCAAAATTTCAGAAGCACATTGATTAAATTAAAAAGTGGAATGAATTTGTTTATATCTGGGTTAAGGATTTGAAAAGGACATCATGACAGAATCAGAGAAAATATTTTTAAAATGCAGAAACAAGGGATATAACATCTAGAAAGCTCAAGAAACTTCTACAAATCAAAAGGAAAACAATATATATATATATTTTAATTGTAGAGGCTATAAACAGGATCCCATGCGACACTTCTACTCAAAATCATTAGTTTTCAGAAAAATACAAATTGAAACATTAAAATACATTTAAACCTATTACTTTGGGTGATAAAACTGGGTGCATCAGTTATCTATTTCTACTTAACAGAGTAACCCCCAAATTTAGCATCTTAAAACAACAGACATTTATTACATCCAGATGCTGAGAATCAGAACTATAGTTGGAAGGTAGTATTTATTAGGTGACTCTAGCTCAGAGTCTGTTATGAGGTTTTAGTCAAGCTTTCAGTCAAGGTGGTATTCATCTGTGACCTGACTGGAGCTGGAAGATCTGATTCTGAGATGGCTCATTTACATAGCTGTTGGCAGGAGGCCTCAGTTTCCTGCTGGGTGTTGAAAGAACCAACTACATAAGCCAATCCACAGAGCTCCTTGAGTGGATTCATAAAGCTGTTCCTTATGACATGGCATCTGGCCTCTTACAGAGTGAGTAGTGATCTATGAGATCATGCAGGAAGACACTATGCTTTTTATGACCTAGTTTCCCAAATTGCATTTTGTGTCCTTGTATTCATTAGAAACCAGCCACTATTTCAGTCAATACCATTGTTAATGCTTATCTATCGCCTGCTTTGTTGTTGTGTAGTGCTTGGAGTCTTAAAGGTTGCCACTGGTCATCCAAGGCAGAGCAGTTGGTCTCTATTTGCTGGAAGCATCAGAGGAAAAAGGCAAGTCAGGAATAAACCTGTGGCCATCCACCCAATTCCAATTCATAGTATACCTATAGGACAGAGTAGAACAGTCCCATGGGGTCCCAATGTGGCACTTTAAGGTGAAGCACTGCGCTGCTAACCCCACAGTTGGTGGTTCAAAACCTCTATACAGGGTTGCTATGAGTTGGAACCAGCTCAACAGCACTTAAAAACAACAACATAGGGTCGCTAAAGCTGTAAATGTTTTACAGAACCAGACTGCCACATCTTTCTGCCATGGAGTGGCTGGGAGTTCAAACTCCCAACCATGTGGATAGTATCCAAGTGCTTAGCCACTCTGTTACTAAGACTCTTTGGGTCAGGATCACCGGTGGAAGAAATAGAATATGTGTTCAGTCACCTTCAGGAACAAATATGAGATCAGAAGACCTGAATGATGCCCCCCCTCTACCATAACTAAACATTCAGATCAAGATTTCTGTGTAAGAAGGGGGGGAAATGCAGAACAGAATTTAACGTTATGATGGAATTGTCTTTCTGAAGGCATTGAGGCTAGATTATCTTGAGGAAATCTTTAAGCCTTAATTGAACTAAAACTGTTCATCTTTGAAGAAATAATAGTTTAGCCTGATTAGAAAAAATGTCTACATTTTAAACATTGTAATATTTTACAGAATTATCTATATATGAATTACATGTTAAAGTCCACAGATTCACAACAGCAACTCTCAAAAGGATAGGGGGGACAGTGAGTTTGTGTTTAATAATGGTGAAATCACTTAGTAAAGGTTGTTGAGAAAGGTGGCAAAGCTTGAAGACTCTAACCAGTGTCACTGAATTGCAAGTATACTTGTAAAAGACATTAAAGTGGAGTATGTTTTGTTGTATATTTTTTCACCCAAAACAAACTAAAATCAAATGAATGAAGCTATAATCAAATACCTCATGGGATTTGGTTCCTTGGTTTGGGAGGTTTAGTTTAAGGCTATGGTTTCTTGGGATATCCCAGTTAATTGGCCTAATGTTTTGAGTGTTTCTGTTCTACTTCTTGTTTACCTGGAATCTTAGAGGCTTACAAGCTGCCATCTAATGCACAACAAACAGTTGGTCTCTATTCACCTGGAACAACAGAGGGGAGAGTGCTGAATAGGAAGAGGGTATGGAATGTGCAGCTAATTGCCTCCTTGAACAGCTATCTTCTTTGCCAAAAGAACTGGCTGGTGCCTGCCTACAGTTACTGAACATTTTGAT
>NW_006408542.1:21594741-21615861 GCF_000296735.1 Chrysochloris asiatica | reverse complement strand
GATTCGTAACCACTACGCTACCAGAGCTCCTTAAATGGAGAATAGAATGCCAAATTGAAATAGAACCTGGACTTTGTGATTTTTCTGGCGAAACCACTGAAATAATCTTTAAACCTTAAACCAAAAATATCCCTTGAAGTCATCCTAAAACAGTAATTTAGCTAATGAAAAAGAAAACTATCTGCATTGAGCATTATAATAATTTAAGAACTATCTATATGGAATCAAATTTGTAACAGCAACACAAAAGTTTAGATAGGAAACTTAGGGACCGTGAGTGTATATTTATTAATGGGGGTGGAGGGAAGAGCCCAGAAAAGGAGAGTGAGAATGGTTGCACAATTCCAAGAATGTAATCAGTGTTGCTATGTTGTACATGTAGAAACTGTTGAATTGATATATTATTTGTTTATATTCTCAACAACAAAATGAATAAAATTTAAAGAGAAAAAATGAATTATTCATGAACCCATAAAATAATAGGCACGTTTTGTGATAGTATTTTCCTTCTAATGAGCCCTGGATGTGCAGTCTTTAAAGCACTCAGGTGCTAATGTAAAGGTGTTGTTAAGTGCCATTGAGTGGGGTTCTGAATCATAGCTACCCTGTATAGGGTTTCTGAGCAGCTGCTGTTGGGTGTGAACCAACACCTTGGTGTTCAAATGCCCCAGCCACTCTGGGAGAAAGTTGTGAGTTTCCTTCCACAAAAAATTACAGCCTTTGGAAATACTCTGGGGCAGTTCTACTTTGTCTTATTAGATTGATAAAATGGGTTTCCTTCTAATGCACATCTATTAGAAACTCAGTAACTAATCATGCAGTGTTAATACACTAGAAACTCAGTAACTAATCAAGCAGTGTTAATACACTAGAAACTCAGTAACTAATCAAGCAGTGTTAATACACTATCAATCTTTAGTGTAGAAAAGATGTACAACAACAACAAAAAAACCCTAAACCCACTGGCATCAAGTTGATTCTGACTCATAGTGACCCTATATAGGGTGTCTGAGACTACAGGTCTTTATTATTATTATTATTATTTAATCTCTTTATTGTGAATTGTGTGAAGGTTACAGAGCAGATCATCACTTCTACACTTAAGAAATCATAAATGCTCTGCTTCCATCACCATATTTGTAATCCTTTCTATGTGCCAGCAGTTAACAGTATTTACTTCTATTCATTGTAACTACTGCTTTCCTCCTTGTGTGTCCCACTAACTTCTCCCTTCCTCTGCCAGCCTCCTCCTTGTTGTATAGTGTCTGTTCTGTCACCCATGTTAAGAAGTGTCTACCCTCTGTTGTAAAGTGCTGTCTAGTGGATTCCAACTCCTAGTGACCTTGTATTGGGTTTCTAAGACTTTCGTTTTTTTCTCAGGAGCAGAAAGCCCCATCTTTCTCCTACGGAGGAACTGGCAGGCTCGAACTGCAGATCTTGTGGCTCACAGTCCCAATGATTATGGTATGGAGCCACACCATGTTCCATCTACCCACTACACTAGCCCATGAGTAATTTTCCTTCCTCCACCTTCCTCCCTGTAATCATTACAGATTGTTTCTTTTATCAAGGAAAGCTTTTCTTAACTTTTTATAACATTGGTCTCACACAGTGTATGTCCCTCTGTGATTGACTAAATTTGTGGCACTGTAGGATAAACACTGAACTTCAAATCTCAAGGTTGGTGGCTCAAACCCGCTAGCTGCTCCTCAGAAACCCTATACCAGGTAGCTATGAGTCGGAACCTACTCAATGTCACTTAACAGTTTATCGCAACATAATGTCTTCCAGGTTCATCCATGTCGTGAGGTATTTTGCAGATTCATCACTATTATTAAACATTTCTCAGTATTCCACTGTGTGCATGTACCAAAGTTTAACTTTTCTGTTGATGAGCTTTTAGGCTGTCTCCCATCTTTTTGATGTGTCTCTTGTAGACAGTATATTGAAGAATCCTGTTGTCTTATCCATTATGCTCTGTCTCTTGACTAATGCATTTAATCTGTTTACATTCAGTGTAATTATTGATAGGCATGAATTGATTACAGTTATTTACTGTGTGTTTTTTTGTGGTGCTGCTGGTTTCTTTGTTCCACATAATTTTCTATGATGAGTTCATTTTGTCGGTTTTCTCTTCATTTTCAGTTCTGTTGTGTTAATGTTTACTAAATCTTGGTGATTTTCTTATTTTTTATTTTATGTGCATATATATTAATTTTCTTTGAAGTAATCTTGTAATTAATATTTTTCCTACTTTAAGCAGTCTGTTGTGTCTTGAAATCTACTTGACTACCGTGTCATTTGGAAGTTCTGTGTCTACACTCTTCCCTGTTTTTGCTTTGTAGTTGACTTCATTATACATGGATATCTCTGATTACTATGCAGTCTTGTAGGTTTGCTTTACCTTCAGTACTTCTATAGGAGTTGTGTCATTCTGGTGTGGTGCTGTGGGTTAATGCACTGGACTGCACAGTTGGTTTGAACCACAAGATCGACAGTTCATGCTTGCCAGCTGCTCCTAGGAATCCCCTTACAGGGTTGCTGTGGGTCAGAACCAACTCCACAGCACTTAACAGTGACATAGGAGTCCTGGTGTGGCACTGTGGAATAAAGCACTGGACTGCAGGGTTGGTTTAAACCACAAGTCCAATGGTTTAAACTCACCTGCTGCTACTTAGAAATCCAATCCAGGGTCTCTGAGTCTGAACTGACTCAATGGCATTTAACAACAACAACAACAACATATGTGAATTGAGTTCTGAGTGGTATTATCATGTCTGGTGATCTCATATTTGTTGTCTGCTGTTGTGGATCTCAGTCCAAAGAACAAGTTCATCTGGTCATTACAAATTCCTTTAATTTTGTTTATCAGGAAACAACCTAATTTCGCCATTGTATTTGATGACAGCTTTGCTGGGTATGTGATTCTTGGTTTGCAATTTTTTTCTTTCAGACTTTTGTATATGTCATCCCATTGTCGTTTTGCCTTTATGGTTTCTACTGAAAAATCAGAGCTTAGTCTTTTATTTGTTCTTCTTTGTAGGTAACTTTTTGTTTTTTCCCAAGCTGCTTTCAGGATTCTGTCCTTAGAGCAATTGATTATGATATATCTTGACGATTTTCTTTTGAAGTCTTTCCTATTTGAGTTTCATTCAGCTTCTTAACTGCTTATCTTCTCATCTTTCATGATGTTAGGGAAATTTGCTTCCAACAACTCTTTGAAAATTTTCTCTATGTCTCTTCCTGTTCTGGAATTCTGATCACTCATAAGTTATTCATGGTTCCTCAAGTAACTCTTTAGTTTCAGATTTTTTTCATTTTTTCTTCTGGCATACTGATAATTGAAAGATTTATCTTTAAGCTGACAAATTTTGTCTTCTTTTGCTTCAAATCTACTCCTTTACCGTCTCAATGTATTGTCCATTTCTGTGTTCTCCTTGCTTTCATTAATCTTTCTATCAGTCATTTGAAGGTACCTAAATATTGTTGTTTTGAATTATTTTTCAGTTAGTTCCATTACCTTTTCTTCCTCAGAAATGTTTTCTGGCTTTGCATCTTGGGTCATTTGTTTGAGCCATTCTTTCTCATACTTTCATGTGAGCTAAAATTGTTGTCTCCAGGATTGTCATATTTGTGTTTTATTGATGATTATGTGTTGGTGTGTTCTTAGGCTCTCCCCAGCTGTCTCTTTTGTGTATGTAGTTAGAGAATGAAAGCGTGTACACCATTCTCATCCACCATTCATATACTTTAGGGTGCATTTGGCAGGTGTTGGCTGCTATCATGGATCAAATGGTGTAGGAGCTGATACTGGCTCATCCCCAGTATATGGAGCTGCAGAGAGTATGGTTGTGTTGGGGATGTGGGCATGGCTGCTGCCTCCTGTTAGATGGAAAAGAAACACCCCTCATATATACACACTTACAGAAAACAAAAGAGAATAAACAAACAAGGGACCAATGAAAAGAGAAAGTAATAAATAGGAAGTAGAAATAAAAATAAGCTGTAAACAGGGGAAAAAGGAATATGTGGTTATGTGCCATGGAGTTGGTTCTGACTCATAGCAACATTGTACATGGTTTTCAAAGCTGTAAATCTTTATGGGAACAGAAAGCCTCATCTCTCTCAGTGAAACAGCCAGTAGTTTTGAACTGCCAACCCTGAGGTTTGCAGCCCGATTCATAACCACTACGCTACCAGAGATCCTTAAAGACAAAAGAGGGACAAGGAAATGGAGCTATAGAAGAGAAAATAAAAGGAAGGGGGGGACAACAAAAACAAAAAAAAAACACTTAAAAATAACTTGAGAAAAGAGAGAAAGGAAAATGGGGCTAAAAAGAGGAAATAAAGGGCTGGGTTACAGAAAAAACAGGGAGAGGGAATATGAAAAGAGTTGTTTTGTTGTTAAGTGTCATTGAGTCAGTATCTACTCAGCGACCTTGTATAGGACTTCCAATGAGCGGCTGGTGAGTTTGAACCATCAACCTTGTGGTTCAAACCAACCTTGCTTGTCCATTGCTTTATTCCATAGCACCACACCAGGGTAAAATGTGAATAAAAAGAAAAGAGGAAGAGAGAAACAAAAGAAGAGAAGGAGAGACAACAGGGAGGTCACTGTTGTTAGATGCCATTGAGTCAGTTTTGCCTAATAGAGACCTTATGCACAATAGAATGAAAAACTGGTCCTGCAACATCTGCATAATCGTTAAATGCTTGAAACCATTACTGCTGCCACTGTGTCAGTCCATCTCCTTGGGTTTCTTCCTCTTTTTCACTGACCCTCCACTTTACCAAGCATGTCCTTCTCCAGGGACTGGTCCCTCTTGATAACATGTCCAAAGTATGAAAGATAAATTCTGGCCTTCTGACTTCCAAGGAGCATTGTAATTATACTTTTTCCAACACAGATTTGTGCGTTCTTCTCACAGCCCATAGCACTTGTAGTATTTGTCTCCAGCACCATAACTCATATGCATTAATTCTTCTACAACCTTCCTTATTCATTGTCCAGCTTTCACATACATATGAAGCTGTTAAAATACCATGGCTTGGATCAAGCACACCTTAGTACACAAAGTGACATCTTTACTCTTGAACACTTTAAAGTGGTCTTGTGCAGCAGATTTGCCTAATGCAGTAGTACATCACTTGATTTCTTGACTTCTGCTTTTATGAGTGTTGATAGTTGATAATATGCAAAATGAGGTTTTTGACTTCAGTTTTTTCTCCATTTATCATGATGTTGTTGATTGGTTAAGCTGATTTTTGTCTTTACATTGCATTGCAATCTATACTAAAGGCTGTTGTTTTTGTTCTTCTTCAGTGAGTATTTTAAGTCCTCTTCACTTTGAACAAGCAAGGTTGTTTAATCTACATATTGCAGTTAATGAATCTTCGTCGAATCCTGATACCATGTTCTTCTTCATATAATCCAGCTTCTCTGATTGTTTCCTCAGCATACAGATTGAATGAGTATGGTGAAAGAATACAGCTCTGGTGTACACCTGTCCTGATTTTAAACGATTCAGTGTCCTCTTGTTTTGTTCGAAAGATTGTGTTTAGTTATATGTACAGGTCTTTCTTGAGCACAGTTTAGTGTTCCAGAATATCCATTCTGAGCAATGTTGTCCATAGCTTGTCATGATCGACATAGTCAAAGCCTTTGCATAGTCAATAAAACACAAGTAAACATCTTTCTGGTATTCTCTGCTTTCAGCCAAGATCCACCTGATGACAGCACTGATATCCCTCATTCCATGTCCTCATCTGAGTCAGGCTTGAACCTCTGGCAGTTCCTTGTCAAAGTACTGTTGCAGCTGTTTTTTTATTATCTTTAGCAAAATTTTACTTGCATGCGATATTAATGTTATTGTCCATATCAATTTGCTGAAAGATTTCAGTTTGTATTGAAATTCATCAGTTGCCAAAGCTTTGTTCTTTGTCAAAGCCTTCAGGGCACTTAGGACTACTTTCTTCAGTGACATTGGCTCTTAATCGTATACTTCCTCTTGAAAGGGTTGAATAGTGACCATTTCCTTTTGTTACAGTGACTTGGTGTTTTCTTTCCATCTTCTTTTGATGCTTTCTGTGTCATCCAATAATTTACCCATAGACTCTTTCAGTATTGTATGTTGTGGCTTGAATTTTTTCTTCAGTTTCCTCAGCTTGAGAAATGTTGAGTGTGTTCTTCCCTTTTGGTTTTCTAACTCCAGGTCTTGCAGATATCATTATAATACTTTTCTTCTTGAGCTACCCTTTGAAATTTTCTATTTAGATTTTTTACCTTCTTTCTTGCATTTGTTTCAGAGTCTCTTCTGACATCCATTTTGGTCTTCTCTTTCTTTCCTGTCTTCTTAGTAACCTTTTGCTTTCTTCCTATGTGATCTTGATGTCATCCCAGGACTCTTCTGGTCTTTGATCACTAGTGTCTACTGCATCAAGTTTCTTTTTGATATATCTAAGTTCAGGTGTGATATGTTCAAGCTCATATTTTGGCTCTTGAACTTGTTTGAATTTTCTTCAGCTTTAATCTGAACTTGCATATGAGCAATTATGGTCTGTTCCACAGTCTGCCCATGGCCTTATTTTGCCTGATGATGCAGCGCTTTTCTTCTGTCTCTTTTCACAGATGTAGTCAGTTTGATTCCTGTATATTACAGCTGTGGTGAGATCCATGTGTATAATCGCCTTTTACGTTGTTTAAAAAATATTTGCAATGAATAAATCATTGGTCTTGTAAAATTCTATCATGCCATCTCCAACATCGTTTCTATCACCAAGGCCATATTTTCCAACTACTGGTCCTTTTTTGTTTGCAACCTTTGCATTACAATCACCAGTAATTATCTACACATCCTTACTACATGTTTGATCAATTTCAGACTGGAGAAGTTGGTAGAAATTCTTTAATTGCATCATTACTAGCTTTAGTGGTTCGTTTGTCAATTTGAGTAATAGTGGTACACTTAAATGGTCTACCTTATAGGTTTATGGATATTGTCCTATCACAGCATTATACTTCAGATGGATCTTGAAATGTTCTATTTGATGATGAATGCGATACCATTCCTCTTTAATTTGCCATTTCCAGTATAGTAAACCATATGATTGTCAGATTCAAATTGCCAATACCAGTTCTTTTCAGCTAACTATTGCCTGGATGTTGATCTTTATGCATTCCATTTCATTTTTGACAAATTCCAGTTTGCCAGTGATTCATACTTTGTATATTCTATGTTATGATTATTAATGAATGTTTACAGCTGCTTCTCCTCATTTTGATTTGTCCCCCATCAGCAAATAAAGGTCCTGAAATCTCTGCTCCATTGACATCATCGTGGTCAACTGTAGTTGACAGAGGCAGTTCTTTCCAAGTCAAATTTTGGGTGCCTTTCAACCTGACGGATTCATCTTCCGGCATTATATTTGACAACATTCTGGTGTTATCTAACAGTGTTCCACTGCTATTCATAAGGTTTTTAGTGGTTAGGCATTCAGAAGTTATCTGCCTCTCCTTGTTCCTTGTCTGGAAGCTCAGCTAAAACCTATTCACCATGGGTTGACCCTGCTGATATTTAAAATACCAGTGACATAACTTCCAGCAATACAAATGCCACCACAGTACAACAAAGTGTTGGACAGCAGAGATAGAAAGGATAAAATACAAGGAAATGGAAAGAAAAGGAGGAGAAGAAAGAATAAACAACCAAAAACAATAAAATAAGAATAGGAAAAAAAAAAAAAGCACACCCCAAAACAAGAGAACAGTGTAGCTTTTAGGCCTAGAGAGGAGAAAACTCTGGAAGGCTCCTACAAAACATGGAGTTCCTAATCCTCTTGGTGTTTTCTGTGTTCAGAACACTCAGTCTGGAAGTAGTTTGTGGAGAAGCCCTTGATGGAGCTGATTTCAGTGTTTGTTAGGACTGCAGGGTGACTGGTTAAATGTTGGCTCCTTGGGTTCTGTAGATCTGATGCCGAGCCTGCCTCAGGCCAGGCCTGAAAGCGGTGCACTTGAGTGCTGCAGCTGAGCCCCCAACTCCAACCTTGCACTGGCGTGGCTCCCTGTCATTGGCTCTGACTGAACTCCTGGAGAGCAGGGTCTGCTGGGCTTGGATGAGGGTGGAAGCTGGTCACCAGGAGAGCATGGGACAAGAAGGAATTGCACCTTTCCCGTTGTGTGTTTGGATCTGTTCTGCCAGAATATACTTTCCATTGCCAAAGCTGCTCACAAGATGGTCAAACCTAGTCTGGTCAGCCATTCACCATTCTGTGTCCATCTCTCCCCATACCTGCTCAACTACTCTTCCCAGCAAGCACTCAATTCACTTTTCTAACCTTTCCTCCAAAGTTCAGGATTTTCATCTGTGTCTGTTACACTTAGTATCTTATATCTTTGTTGTAGAGCAAGGGTGAGGAACCTTTTTTCTGCCAAAATTTATGACATCATTTGTGGCCTGTACAAAATTATCAACTTGAAAATCAACTTGCTATATTTGGTCAAACATTTATAATTAACTTACCCCTAATAGATCCGTTTTGGAAGAAGTGTAGCCAGAGTGCTCCTTGGAGGCCAAGATGGCCAAACTTAGTCTCTCATACTTCGGACATATTGTCAGGAGAAACCAGTCACTGGAGAATAATATCATGTTTGGTAAGGTGGAGGGTCAGAGAAAAAGGTCAGAAAAAACGAGATGGATTGGCCAAGTGGCAGCATCGATGTACTCTAGTGTGGCGACAGTAGTGAGGTTGGGCCAGGTCAGGCAGTGTTTCGTTCTGCTGTGCATAAGGTCGATATGAGTTGGTACCCACTCAGTAGCACCTAACAACAGCATGTGATGGCTGGAGTCCTGGTGTGGTGCTGTGGGTTAATGTGTCAGACTACAAAGCCTTTTGAACTGCAAAGTCCGTGGTTCAAGTTTACCAACTGCTCCTCAGAAACCCTGCATAGGGTTGTTATGGGTCAGACCTGATTCCAGAGCACTTAACAACAACCATGTGATGCTGAAACTACAGTTGCCTTGGCAGGGCCAGACCGAATGATTTCATGGGCCTTTTACAGCCCAAGAGCTGAGTATTCCCCACCCCTATTGTAGATGGTCTGTGTAATGTTCTGCTTAGTCTGCCATCTTGCTGAGAGTTCCGAGACTGTTGATCTTTATGGGACCAGACAGTCTCATTTTCTCCTGTGGGTTCATTGGTATGTTTGTACCATCCAGTTGCAAATCTTTAAATGACAAAATAATAATAAAAAGAGAAATTGAAGAAGAGATACATGTGCATATAATTTTAAATTTGGAGGTGAAGAATGGGAGTTCTAAATCCTTCCAGTACTTAAGCAAAAAGGAATTCGCTTCACCTCACAAAGGTAGGCATATATAAGAAATTATGGATTTTTTAAAAACTACCACACTGGGTAATACCAAATGTTGATAGAGTTGATGTTGTTAGGTGCCATCAAGTCAATTCCAACTCATAACAACCCTATGTTAAGTTCCATCAAGCCAGTTCTAACTCATAGCGACCCTGTATAGGGTTTCTGAGGAGGAGCTGGTTAATTTGAATCGCCAACCTTTCAGTGCATTATCCCACAGGCCACACCAGGCAACCCTATGCACAACATAGCAAGACACTTCTGGTCCTGCACCATCCTCACAGTTGTTATGTTTGAGTCCATTGTTGGAGCCACTACATCAGCTCATATCTTTGAAGGTCTTCCTCTTTTTTCTTGATCTCTCACTTTACCAGGTATGATGTCCCTCTCTAGTTATTGGTCCCTTCTGATAGCATTTCCAAAGTAAAAGACTATCTTCGCCTCTAAGGAGCAAACCCTCCATACTTCTTCCAAAATAGATTGGTTCATTCTTCTGGCATCCATGGTCTATTCAATATTATATGCCAATACAGTTATTCAAATGTATCAATTCTTTTATGATCTTCTTTACTCATTGTCCAGTTTTTACATGTGTATGAGGTGATTGAAGATAACCATAGCTTGGGTCAGGCGTATATTACTCTCAAAGTGATATCCTCGCTCTTGAACATTTTAAAGAAATCTTTTGCAGCGGATTTGTCTAAGGCAGCACATACTTTGATTTCATGATTGTTGTGGATAAAAGGAACTCTTCGACAACATCATAGTTTACTCTGTTTATCATGGTCAAGTTGTGAGGAATTTTGTTATCTTTACATTGGGGTGTAATTCATACTGAAGGCACCTATAGTCCTTGATCTTCATCAGTAAGTGCTTCAAATCTTCATCCGTTTCAGCAGGCAAGGTTGTGACATCTGTGTACTGCAGATTGTTAATGAGCCTTCCTCCAAACTTGATGCCACATTCTTCATATAGCCCAGTTTCTTTGATTATTTGTTTAGTGTATAGATTGAATTGAGTAAGTGTGATGAAAGGATGCAACTGATGTATACTTTGTCTGATTTTAAACCACTTAGGTGTCTACTTGTTCTGTTCCAATGACTGCTTTTATATACATGAGCACAATGAAAGTGGTCTAGAATTGTCATTCCTCACAATGTTATCTGTAGCTTGTTATGAGCTACATAGTTGAATGCCCATGCATAGTAAATAAAACACAAGTAAACATATTTCTGTTTTTTTTTGCTTTGAGCAAAGATCCACCTGACATCAGCAATGATATCCCTTGTTCTGTGTCCTCTTCTGAGTCTAATTTGAATTTCTGGCAGCTTCCTGTCATACACTGCTGCAACCATTTTTTAGTTATCGTCAGCAAAATTTTACTTGCAAGTGTTACTAATGATATTGTTTAATAATTTCCACATTCTGTAGGGTCACCGTTCTTTGGAATAGGTGCAAATTTACATCTCTTCCAATCAGTTGGCTAGGTAACTGTCTTCCAAATTTCCAGGCGTAGACAAGTGAGCACCTCCAGTACTGCATTACTTAGTTGAAATATTTCAATTGGTTTTCTGTCAATTCCAGGAACCTTGTTTTGCCAGTGCTTTCAGTGCCATTTGGGATGGAGCTAATAGGAGTGTGGATTCTGCAACTATTTCAGAGACTAGTCTGGCAGTACTTATTTAAGTGAATGACCTATGGTCAACTAATTCCCCCCCACACCCCCCCAAGGTATTTGTAAATTTCATTAAGGGGGGAGGTATTTACAAAAAAAACAGTTAATTTTGTACAGGGAGGGTAATGAAAATGAGAAAATTAAGTTAAAATAAAACAAGATTTAAAGCACACATAGAATTATTAGATGCTATAATGGGGGAAACCTCTCAAAAACTAGAATCAAAAGACTCAAAGAACATTTAAGTTAAAAAATGTAGAAAAATTCAGTTTGGGATGTTCATCGCTCAAATACAAGTCCCAGAAAGGAAATTGAGTAGGGAAAGAATCCAAGCACGTACTTAAAGGTAGGTTCTCAAAAATAAAGGCTGTGAGTTTAAAAATTGAAATGGTTCACCAAGCATTCATAAGCACAATTATAAAGTGTTCTGAAATTCTCATTCTTTGCAGTGTTTCCCAAAGTTTGTTTTGGACACACTATAATCATGGTTAACGTATTTTATAAACTTAGTCAGGAAATGAAGATTAAGCCACACAACTGACAAGCTTTATTTAAAAGAAATAACGTTGTTGTAGTTATGTGGCTTGGAGTCAGTTCTGACTCATAGCAACCCTGGACAGGGTTTCTGAGGCTGTAACTCTTTATCGGAGCAGAAAGCTTCATCTTTCTTTTGCAGAACAGCTGGTAGTTTTGAACGGCCGACCTTGCGGTTCGCAGCCTGATTTGTAACCACTACGCTACCAGAGCTCCTTAAAAGAAATAATTGTTGTTGTTAAGTACCATGGAGTCGGCACCCAAATGGAGCATACCTATTATTTTCAAATATTCATAAAACTTGATTTATTTATTCAAAAGATAAATTTGTATTGTCATGGTTCACAGTTCATCACATTTCATGGAATTGGTGTCATTGAGAACCTATTAATTAACCTCAATTTAATTGAAGGAGAAATTAGAAACATAAATTAAACTAAATTTATAATGAGATTAAAATCACAGTAAAAAATACAAAAGATTTATTTACAAGTCTTTGCCAGAAATACTACATGTCAGAACTTGTAAGTTGCAGCCAACTTTGTAGAAATTTATTGACTTAAAAATAGTGAATTTTTTTTAAAAGATGGAAAATAAAGTAGTTGAGGCTTCATATATGAAGCTAGCATACAGATAAAATAAAAACAATGACAAAAGATGAAATTAAAACAAGTGCAAAGCAGAAACTAGTGAAATAAAAGATAAATGGAGAAACTTCTAACAAGACTTGCTAACAATAAGGTAGAAGAAATAAGTAATATTAGGACAAAAAGCAATATAACCACAGGTAGAATTAAAAAATTAAGAATCCTAAAAATAATTCCATGATTACCTTACGCCAATACATTTGAATATTAGATGACTTAAACAATTTTTAGGAAATTGCAATTAGCCAAAAATTAACCTGGGAAGAAGGAAAACATTAATCAGTTTGTTGCCAATAAATATTAAGTGGAAAACAAAAAGGCACCAAATCAGAAGAGTTTCTTTGTAGTTCCTGAGAAGGGTAAAGAGCTATTTATGGAGTCCTGATGTGGTCCTATAGGATAAGCACTCAACCACAGGTCAGTTTGAACAGCAAGGTCAGTGGTTCATACTTACCAACCGCTCCTCAGAAACCCTATACAGGGTCGCTATAAGTCGGTCCTTGGGTGGTGCAAACAAAAGACTAACCAAAAGATTGGGTATTTTAGTCTACCAAGGGGGTCTTGGAGGAAAAACTCTGTGTGGCAATCTGCTTCTGAAAAATCAGCCATTAAAAATCTTGTAAGAGAGCACAGTTCTCTTCCAATATAGTTGAGGTCATCATGAATCAGAGTTGAGTAGTTATAGAACACCCTATGCAACAATAGTATAAACATTAGTGAAAAAAGACAAAAATATTTGATATCCAAAGCAACCAAGTTACAATATAAGAAAAAAGACTTAATCTTATGAACACAGATGTAAAAATCTTGAATAAACTGTTAGCAAGTTAAATCTTGTTACTGTTGCTAAGTACCATTGAGGTGATTCTGATTCATAGCAACCCTGTGTAGGGTTTCCATGGAGTAACTAGTTGGTGGGTTTGAACCACCAACTTTGTGGTTAGCAGTCCAGTGCTTATCCTGCAGTGCCACACCAGGTAATGAAAAAAATACATCAAAATAAGAGAAGTTGAACCCAGAAATGCAAAATAGCGTAAGATAATAGTAAATCTGTTGCTGTAATCCGTCACTTTTAACACATAAAAGGAGACAATGATACTGATCTCTTCATAGAGGAACCGATTATTGAGCATCCTTTATGTATCAGGAATTAAGCATTGATAGTATAACCCCAACCACTGCCAACAAGTCGCTGCCATGTCATAGCAACCCTATAGGACAGAGTGGAACTGCTCCCTAGGGTTTCAAGACTGTAAATCTTTATGGGAGCAGACAGACTCGTCTTTTTCCTGTGGAGCAGCTGGTGGATTTGAATTACTGACTTGGCATGCAGTAAGTATTAGCAGACCAAGCTTATCTCACAGTACCACCAGGGCTCCTTAGTAATGGTATTGTTGTTAAGTGCAGTTGAGTCAGTTGTGACCCTGTATAGGGTTTCCGAGGAGCAGCTGATGAGCTTGAACTGCTGACCTTGAGGTTCAAACCAACTTTGCAGTCCATTCCGTTAACCACACCAGAACTCCACCGCGGTATAGTAGTATGCAAACCAGAATTCCTCTTTCCATGGAGTTTACATACTAGTGTAAGGCAGATGGCAAATAACTTTGTTTAGGTGATATAATAATGCTATAAAGAAACATATCAGGATGAAGGGGGGGGGAACGGGATGATGACAGAGTGATGATCATTACTATAACTTAATCATTTTGATACTTTCCTAAATATTCTTGAAGATGTGTGCTGAAAAACAATCAGGTAATTAAATAAGTACTCTGGTACAGAAAATTTGGTGCTACTACTGAAACTGACTTATTGACTGGCAGGATCTCTGTCATGTAGCAACTTAGTCTTTGTCAGTTGGTGTTTAAAAGTTTGAAATTCATGTTTAGGACTGATAATATGAAGTAAATGGAAATTGTGGTTCATACTAAAATCTTGAAATTCAAGGACTGCATATACAAGGGGGCTTCAAAAAGCTTGTGGAAAAATTTCATTGTCTTTTAAGTTTATTTTTCCATGCATTTTTTGACACTTACATGTATGTGCTTGTATTTGTTCATATAGAACAGTTTTACTCTTCTTTCTCAGGAGGAGTATAGATGTGAAAAAAGCTGTTTCCCAGTCTATTAATTAAATATTGTAGCAAAGTTATCTTTTAGCATAATTCTAAAGTTGTAATGAACATATGTTTTGGAGTTAAGCTTTGAACATAATGCTAAATGAAGCAAAAGTTATGTATATTAATTTCACATAGAAACACTCTTCATTCTAGATTAAGTCTTATCATATAGAAATCCTTCCTGTTAGCAAAGTTATGTGTTTATGTGTGATTATTTTTTTCTGAGCAGTATTGAACTGGATGTTTTTTAAAAAATATTTCTGCCTAGATATTTGTGATAACATAATTTTATCCTGTGATTTTAAAGCTGAAAAACAGCCCTTAGAATCATCTACTACAGCAGATACCCTCATAATATAGATATCATTGGTGGTGGTGGTGGTGGTGGTGGTGGTGGTTATGTGCCAAGGAGATAGTTCTGACTCGTAGCGACCCTTATGATGGTAGGTAGGTGCCATGGAATCGGTTCCAACTCATAGCGACCCTGTATACGGTTTCCAAGGCCGTGAATCTTTATGGGATCAGGAAGCCTCATCTTTCTCCTGTGGAGTGACTGGTGGTTTCAAACTGCTGGCCTTAAGGTTAGCAGTTCTGCTTATAATTCACTGCTCTTGAAATGCTAGTTTTGTACATTATTTTTAAGTTTCAAAATACCATTTTTGGTTTCCTTTTCCCAGCTCAGCTAAAAGCATAATTAATAAAACAATATCTATGGAGTCCTGGTGTAGCACTGTAGGACAAGCACTGGACTGCTAACCACAGGGGTCGGCAGTTCAACCCACCAGAAACCCTATACATCCTATACTGCACTGAGATGGCACTTAACAACAACAATAGATTCATTCGGAATCTGGAAAGTAGAATGAAATTTTGAGGCTCTGCCTCTTTTACTTTTCACTGTCATCATTACTTGTGGGACAGAAAATCAATTTGTGTGCTACTGCCTAAAAATATTAGGTTTAATGGAAACTATGTGAAAAGTTTGAAATAAAAGTGTAACATTTACTCAGGTCTTAGTAAATTAGCAACTGTCTGTAGAACCTTTATTTAGAGCAATTTATTAAACTTAATTTATTAAAGATTGATTAGACTTAGATTTTGATCATGGGCTTCACTAAAGTTTTCTGTAGCTTGGTGGATTCATAGTATGTATATAAATGTGAGCTATTTTAGAACATTTGTTGAAATTAAAGGTTTTTTCCATTTAATTCTGCTCTGCCTTAAAGCAGATCATCTGTAAAATTTAATAGTCATTATTTCTCATAATAAAAGTGTAAATAGAATTCTAATTAGCACATTAGCTTTCTTACCAACAGATCTGCATCATTTTTAACTTGAGACAACTTCATATTGAATTAATTTAAGGTTTGGTGATGGATATGTATATAATTTTTATACAGGGTCTGCAGGTGATTCCATATACAGCTAGGTTTGAGAACCTCTAAACTTCCCAAGTGTAGCCTTTAAAATCTTAAAAATAAGAAAAAAAAAAACCATGTTTGTTTTATCATTTTTTAATGGAACAAAATGATTACTCTGTCTTACTTTTTAATTTAGCCTACCTTCTTCATCTCTGCTCTTAAGAGCTAAGGGATTTTGATTGCTTGGTTAAGGCTCTAAAGTTAAGCAGTTCTTAATTAAGAATAGAGATTGAAAACATAATTGTCATTTGAATTTGTTATTAACCAACTGTGTGAAATATAGCCGCTTTTTAATGCTGTGCTGTTGTTGAAAACTATTTGGCTATTTGGCTGTGCTGTCTCAAAAATGAGTTTACTCATGACACATGATAAAAAGAAGTATTTTAACCATTTGGAATAAAGTTACACAGCAATCTCATTTATTTTAAAACCAAGAAACGGACAAAATAGAAAGACTTATAGAGCACCGTGAAATGTATTTCAAGTACTTTATTCTTCGAAAAATTTGCCAAGCTCCCGTTTTGGTGTCTGTTTACCCTTACTTTAAAAGCAGACTTGTTTAGCAAGCTTGTTTCTTTAGCTTATCATAAAAGAAGGGATTCTATGATTTGTCTCATAGACAGCTTAGACCCGACAGCTAACTATCTGACATCAAGAAAGGATTATTATGTGTATGGGAAGTAGGGAGGTATCTATAAAAAGCACTAATTTAAAAACCCAAAGGTTAAGGACTATTTACTCTAGGAAATAGCTTCATGTTGATAAAGGAGTCCTGAGGGTCTCATCATATTGTAAAATAATAAACTATTACATGATCCTAATGATTATGTTGTTGTTTTTAAGTGCTGTCAAGTCAGTTTCAACTTTGTATCAAGTTGTATAATGTTCCCAAGGAGTGACTGGTGGATGTGAACCACCAACTTCACTGGTTTGCAGTCCAGTGCTTATCCTACAACACCACGTCAGGACTACTCCATAAAGCTGGGCTGTTTAATGACTGTAATATCAAGAAAATAGTGCATTATTCTAAGGCTATTCTTCAAAGGGAAAAATTAGAAATAAAAAAATGAAAATGGTTAAAACTAAAATTGTTTTGTTTCTGAGTGTGAACAGCTGTCATGAAAATTGAGTTATGAAAACACTTTCTTTGAAGATAAGGCACAGTCAAGCTTTCTAGCCAATTGTGCACAAGGGATTGGAATGCTTTTATAGGGTTTCATCAATATTTATCAATTTATAAAATGTACTACATTTTCTCTGTAAATCATTTGGGGCCTGTCATTTTTAAATCCTGCCATGTTTTCACCCTCCTCCCCTGTCGTCAGTCATTGCAAATTAGTTTAATCCTAACCTGGCTCAGACATTGTACAAGTAAACCTTCTATAGGAGTGATCAAGTATTATACCATCAGTAGATTTTGCCCCAAGTTGTTTCCCATAGTCCCAGATTTTATTAAAATGTATTTTATTTTTATATGTAAATATTTTAAGCTCTGGATGATCTGGAATCAATGAATATATGTAAGGGAGCTTCAAAAAGTTCATGGAAAAATGGAATTAAAAGGTAATAGAATTTTTCCACTAACTCTCTGAAGCTCCCTCATATATATATTTGAAGTGTGTCTGTAAAGTGCTGGTATGCTGTTTAATTCTGTTATTACCATTAATTGAGAGTTTGTTATGTAAACGGTGATGCACTGGGAAGTCTAAAAGAATTGCTACTAGAATTCCAGTTAATACATGCACCATTTAATTTTTTAAAAATATTTAAACGTTTTTTACTATCAATGGATGGCAAGCTCTCTCAGTAGTGTACTTGTCATAGTTTCTCTTGGGTGCTTTAAAAAATAAGGTCCAATGAAAACTGTGGCTTCTAAGAGGAACTGTGGACCAGTTAGATTCAAGACAGAGAGGTCAGCTGGGAATTTTATGGGGAAGGTGCTTTAGGTTTCCCAAAGGGATTATCTTGATAGATTTTCTTGAAGGGCACGGGACAATCATAGGGACTTATTAGGAAGAAATTTTAAGAAAACAGAAAATTGTGTTAGTAAGAAAATGACCAGTAAAGTTTTACCCAGGATTTTTTTTTTCCATCGGGACAATGCACCTGCTAATGAGGATGGTAACCAGGGTTGTGGGTTGTCTTATCAGCATTTCATTGAGAAACCAACTCCATTCACTCATACAACCCTGATCTTGTGCCTTCAGACTTATTTTGTTTCCCCAAACCTATTTTTAAAGAACACCATTTGAGTCCCTTGAGGATGCCAAAATTGCCATTTTGACTTGGTGTAAATCAAAGAGCACAGAATTCTTTGGTTAGAGAGATGGAAACATCATCCTCAGAAATGTCTAGACATAAATAGGGAAGGTATACCAAGAGATAACATAACATGATATTTTTATTAAAGGTTTCTATGATTCTGTAGCAATACATTTTTACTTACCCTTGTATGTATCCTGTTAACTTTGTAGGTAATTGTTGTTGTTGTTAAGTACCATTGAGTCAGTTCTGACTCACAGTTACCCTGTACAGGGTTTCCAAGGCTGTAAATCTTTACGGGAGCAGAAAGCCTCATCTTTCTCTTGCAGAACTGCTGGTAGTTTCGAACTGCCAACCTTCAGATTAGCAGCCCGACTCGTGACCACTACGCTACCAGAGCTCCTTTAGTTAGCATTTATTTTAGGCATGTAACTCCTTTTTAACAAATGCAGTATGGTTGAATTTTTAATAAACAAAGTATTTCTAATCAGTTCAGGTTTTGCATTTATTGCTACAGTGTTTTTTATTATTAAGTATTTATTCTGCAGAAGAGTGTTAATTGACATCATCCCATAAATAACATGAAATTTTAAATTGCTGTTGTTTTTTTTCTTCTCGTTTACTCTCTTCTGTTCTCATCTAAAGCCTTTCCCATTTGGTTTTGGTTAATAATTTATAGCAAACCAAAGCAATGGTAAAAATGATACTTTGGCGCCATCTACTGTTCTAGATTGTGATACTTCATTTACTTTCAGTAAAACTTGTTTTGCTGTTATTAAAGTGCCATCGAGTTGGTTCCAATTCATAGCAGCCCTGTACAGGGTTGAGGATTGGCTGTTGAGTCTAAACTACTGACCTTAAGGTTCAAACTAACCTTGTAGTCTAGTGTTTACTGTACCACGCCCATTACCAATCAGTTCCACCCATAGCAACCGCATAGGACAGAGTAAAACTATCCCAGGCTATACTGTTTATGGAAGCAGAGTGCCATGTCTCTTTACCTCAGAGTGATTGATATATTCGAACCAACAACTTTTCTTGTAGAAACCAAATGCTTAACCACTATGCCACCAAAGTTCCTTAAAACTTGTGGGTAGTAGATTCAAATGAATTTTTTTTCTATATGCCTTTGCTGCTGCTCTTAAGTGCATAAAATGTTGGGTATTAAAAAATAATCTGGTAGGTTTCCCTTGTGATTGTTATATTTCTAACTGGGAGGTGGAAATTACTGCAAGAAAATTGCAAGGTTATCTCTTAGTAATTTTGGTGACAAGAGATTGTTGTTGTTGCTACATGCCATCAAGTCAGTTCCAATCCATAGCGACCCTGTATAGGGTTTCTGAGGAGCAGCTGGTGAGCTTGAACCACTGACCTTGCAGTTCAAACGGCTTTGCAGTCTGGCACATTAACCCACAGCTCCATACCAAGTCTAAAACATATTTCTGTTCTCTTGCATCTGGCACTTTTATACATTCATTCATTGTCTCTGAATTTCTGAAGATTTATCTAGCTTCCTGCATCTTCCCATGACAAGGACTCTTTGAGTAAGGTAGGTTCACTGGACTCCGTATTACCCTTTGTTCATACTGTTTATGTCCCTTCTCCTTTCTGAACACTTAGTTTTTGTGTTCTATAGGAATCCTGAATTCTCCTGGTGTGGTGCTGTAGGATAAACACTGGACTGCAAACCACAAGGTCTGTAGTTTAAGCCCATCAGGGGCTCCTCGGAAACCCCATAGAGGGTGGCTCTGAGTTGGAATTGACCCAACAGCACTAACAACACAATAGAAATTGTGGTATGGCACTATAGGATAAGCACTGGACTGGTTCATTCAAGGTTGGCAATTCAAACCCACCAGCCTCTCCTTGGTGGCTCATGTGAGTTGGAACCAAATCGACAGCACTTGACAGAACCATTTTCCATATCTTATCGTCAAATCCAACCTCTGTCATGCTGTGAAATTGTCTCCTACAAATCTAAATAACACTTCATTTTACTGCTTTTCTATATCTAGCGCACTGGTTATGAATTGGGCTGCTAACCTCAAGGTCGGCAGTTCAAATCTACCAGCAGTTCCACGGTAGAAAGATGAGGCTTTCTGCTCCCGTAAAGATTTACAGCCTCGGAAACCCTATGCAGGGTCATTATGAGTTGGAACCGACTCCATGGTACTTAACAACAACAACCAGCTAATTTCCTGGTTTTGTTGTTAAGTGCCTTCGAGTCACTTCCAACTCATAGCTACCCTGTATAGGATTTCTGAGGCACAGCTGGTGATCTTGAACCGCTGACCTTGAAGTTCAACTGACCTTGCAGTCCAATGTATTATCCTACAACACCATGCCAGGGCTCTCAGCTAATTCCTAGTCCCACTGAAAAGAGATCATTCCTAGGTATTCTAATGGGTTCTTATTTACATTGCATTTAATTACCTTTTACCATATCATCCAGTGTTTCTAAAATCTCTCTACTATCTAATCTATTACCCTTCTTTCTAGGAAATTTTATTTTTATGGCCCTTTTGCAATCTGTGTTGGTTTCTTTGAGACTGCCTCACACCTTTTATCTCAGGTCTTCTTCCCTTTATTGTTCTTTATTCAACATTTTATTGTGAATTGAGTGAAGGTTTACAGAGCACATCATCAGTTTTACATTCAATAAGTCATATACTTTGCTTTATTACCATGGTTGCAATCCCCTCTATGTACCAACAGTTGTATTTACTTAACTGTTGCATTCCTCCCTGTGTCACCCACTACTTTCATATTTCCTCTGCTAACCTCCCTCTTGTTGTATATTGCCTGCCCTGTGACCCATGTTAACATGAGTCTACCTTCTAGCCCATGAATAATTTTCCCTCCCCAACGTAACCATCATACATTGTCTTTTTATCAAGAAAACCTTTACTAAACTTTTTAACAACATTGGTCTTATACAGTATTTGTCCTTTTGTGATTGACTAATTTCACTCAGTATAATGTCCTCCAGGTTCATCTATGTTGCGAGGTGTTTCATAGATTCATTATTCTTCAACATTTTTAGTATTCCATTTAAGGAGCTCTCTGGTAGCCTGTTATTGTTAGATAACATC
>NW_006408542.1:21590406-21591886 GCF_000296735.1 Chrysochloris asiatica | reverse complement strand
TTAATTTTTTTTCCTGTTTAAAAAAGTCTGTTTATGTTGAAATCTACTTGACATCATTACCATTTGGAAGTTATGTATCTTCAGTATTCCTTTTTACTTTGTAGTTGGCTTCATTATACATGGATATCTCTGGTTCCCTATTTTCAGTCTTTATTGGCTTGTTTTACTCTAAATACTTACATATCTGGATTGAGTTTTGGGTGTTGTAATCTCAGATTGTTGTCTGCTGTTGTTGGTTTTTGATCCAAATAACACCCTTTAGCATTTTTTGTAAAATTGGTTGGTCATTACAGATTCATTAATTTTTGTTTATCAGGAAATATCCTAATTTCACCATTATATTGAGTGACAGCTTTGCTGGGTGTATGATTCTTGGCAGTGTTTGTTTTTGTGGGTTTTTTTTTTCCTTTCAGTTTTGCATATTATTCCATTGCCTACTTGCTTACATAATTTCTGCTGAGAAATTAGAGCTTAGTCTTATTGTGACACTTACTGCCTTTGTTGATAGATTTTTGTTTTTCCTGAGCTGCTCTTAGGATTCTTTCCTTGTCTTTGGATTTGGAAAGTTTGATTATGATATGTATTGTTGATTTTCTTTTAGGATCTGTCATCTTTGAAATTCACTCAGTTTCTTGTGTGCTAATCTAGTGTTTCATTATGTTAGGTAAGTTTTCTGCTAACAACTATTCAACAATTTTCAAGGTGACTTTTAAGGAGTAGTTTTGGTTCAAGGAGTAAAGAGTATCTCAAGGCAATAGTTTCAGAGATTCCTTCAGTCTCAGTGGATTTAGTAAGTCTGGGATTTTTTTTTTTAAGATACGTAGTTCTGTTTCACATTTATCTCTGTTTTTCTCGGTGTCCATCTATCTTTGATCATAACGTTCAGTAGTGGTAGCTGGGCATCACTTAGTTCTTCTGCCCTCAGGATAGAGGAGGCTGTAGTTCAGTTAGACATGTGCCTTCTGTTTTATAGACTTCAGAGATTGTTCAATTCCCAGCATGGACTTTCTTCACTAAAATTCCAATAGCATTTATGATGGGATTGCACGTTACTGTGTGTTCCCATATTACTTATTGCTTGTCCCTATCACAGCCCATGGCACTGTTTTTTGTTGCCTGCTTAGTTGTCCATAAGTTCTTGAAGGGTAGGGACAGTATTCTGTTTGAGTTCTTTCACCAGTACATAGTACAGTGCCTGGCCACATCCAGTCCACAATATTTGTTGAACACACTTTGTGCAAGTTAGTTTACAATTGATAAATATAAATTTCCTCTGCTTAAATGAAACATTATATAAATTTTCATTAGTTTTTAATGAAATAAAAGATGGTTTCTAAAGATTGTTAACTGTTCTCAGTAATCAAAGTGTATATACATTTTCTTTGACTGTTGTTGTTGTTGTTAAGTGCCGTCGAGTCGGTTCCGACCCATAGCGACCCTGTACAGGGTTTCCGAGGGTGTAAATCTTTACGGGAGTAGA
>NW_006408542.1:21578194-21590056 GCF_000296735.1 Chrysochloris asiatica | reverse complement strand
GATTTGAACTGCTGACTTTGCAGTTAGCAACCCAAATCATAACCCACTACACTACCAGAACTTCTAAAGAAGTATGTTGTCGTGAAGTGCCGTGGAGTTGATTCTGACCCATAGCGACCCTGTATAGGGTTTCCAAGGAGCAGCTGGTGAACTTGAACCACCGAACTTGCTGTTCAAACGACTTTGCAGTCTGACGCATTAGCCCACAGCGCCACACCAGGACTCCATAAATCTTGATGGGAGCAGAACGCCTCATCTTTCTCCCACAGAACTGCTGGTAGTTTCAAACTGCTGACTATGAGATTAGCAGTCTGACTCATACATAACCACTATGCTAGCAGAGATCCTTAATGAAATATAGTATCCTAAATAATTCATTTTTTACATTTGTTAGTAATATATACAAAATACAGTATACTCAGAAATGATCTGCTTATTACAAACTTTTTAAAAGCTTTCTTAAAAATAATGACCATTAGATTCCCTAACTTCAAAACTGTATTTAAAATTTTTGTTTTTATTTTAGTTTATTCATGAATATTTTTAGAGTTGGAAAAAAGTTTTGGTAGTTCCCAACTGTGTTAGAAACAGTTGTCAAGTGTGGTTCTTTATACTGTGAGACTGGGAGCTGTTTCTAAACACACAGTTGTTACTAGCACAGATTTGCCTTAAGTTTCCAGTCTGATCTGTAGCTATGGGTAAGTAAGTAATATAGAATATGTATAATATTTGTTGCGGGAAAAAATTCTTCTGTAAATTACATTCCATAAACTGTTACTTAATCTTGTGCTAATCTGTAACCAAAAACTATGGGCTTTAAACCTCAGCTAATCAATAGTATAGTTTTTAGCAAATCTTTTAGTTACAAAGGTACTAGAAATTGAGTTATTATACCAGCTTCAGAATGTATAAACCCTAAGTCCCATCTTTTATTTAAATGAATAATATATATTTCAGTTTTAAAGTTTTTTGTTTTTTTTTTAAGGTAAAGAAGCATATTTATTCTCTAGAAGGCCTTTACTTATCCCACTGCTTTCCTATTAGTAATTTATACAGGATTTATAATAAAATCTAGCAATTATAAAATAAATTTTGATATTTTACAAGAGAGCTTCAAAAAGTTCTTGGGAAATGGAATTAAAATGTAATGGCTTTTTTCCATGAGCTTTTTTGAAAACTCCTTGAATATGTGTGTATACACTTAAATAGCATGGTATTAACTTGTTTGTCCTGTATTAGAGGAGTCCTAGTACATGTAGCTCTGTAGGATAAGCCTTGGATTACGAACCACAAGATTGGCAGTTCAAACCCACCAGCTGTTCCTTGGGAACCCCATACAGTGTCACTATGAGTTGAAACTGACACTTAACAATAACATCCTGTAAAAGAACTACTGAGAGTTTAATGAAAATGATATTAAGAAAGTCTAGAACTGCACTGTGCAGTAGGGTAGCCAGTAGCCACGTGTCTAATGAGTACTTGGATTTGTTGGTGTTAGGTATCATTGAGTTGGTTCTGACACATAGAGACTCTATGCGCAACAAAACAAAACATTCCCCAGTCCTTGCATCATCCTCACATTTGTGTTATGCTTGAACCCATTGCTGCTGCCACTGTGTCAGTCCATCTCGTTTTGAGGGTCGTCGTCTTTTTCCCTGACTGTCCACTTTACCAAGCACAATGCCCTTCTCCAGGGACTAGTAACTCCTGACTGATAACATGCCCGAAGTATGCGAGATGAAGTCTTGCCATCCGGGCTTCCAAGGAGCATTCTGGCTGTACTTCTTCCGAAACAAATTTGTTTGTTCTTCTGTAATGTCATGGTACTTTCAATATTCTTATCCAACACCATAATTAAAATGCATCATTTCTTCTACAGTCTTTCTTATTCATTGTCCAACTTTCCCATGCATATGAGGTCATTGAAAATACTATGGCTTGGGTATTTGGAATATAATAGTCTAAATCAGATACATTGTCTTTGAATACACATTAGAATTTGAAGATTTAATATGAGAAAAAGCAATGCAGACTCTCAATAATTTCACATTAATCACTTCTTAAAATGACACTATTTTAGATATATTGGGTTAAATATACCATTCCACTGCTTCTTTTTACGTTTTTAATATGGCTACTCGAAAGCTTTAAATTACATTTGTGGGTCGTGTTCTATTTCTATTGGACAGCTCTAGTCTAGAACAATGTTTTTAAATCGAATATGAAGTTTGCTTATAAGTATGGTTGAAATAGAATGTTTTTTATATTGAGAGTTATTTTTTAAATTGTATGTAAAATTTAAAAGCTGTAAAATTACTGTGAGGTCATTTTTTTAAGACTTTGTTGTTGACACAAAACTTTAATCCTTTATGATTTCTTGGTCTTTGGATTGGAGCTAGTTTGGCAGCTACCATGGATAATTTACTGGAATCATTGTTTTATTTATCTAACAGATATTTTTTTGCTTTCTTCATGTGTGCCAAATCTGTTTTGGAGAATAATCTGCAGTTTCAGGAAAGAACAAGAAAGTAACGGATATACATATAAATGAGTTTGTGGATTTTCAGGTAGAAAGAATTGAGGCCATTTCTCTTTTTTATTTTTTTAAAGCAAGACATGAGGTCATGGTTTCTGGGGAAAGCTCCTTGAAATGAGAGTTTGCCATGGATAGTAACCAGCATTTATTGTTTTCTTACCTTCGATAGTTCACCAAGTCAAACACTGAGGAAAAATTTTTAAAAAAAAAACAAGGACACTTACCTTCAAAACTTATAATACATAGCATATACCAAAAAACATAATACATAAGCACCTAAGGTGTATGGTAAGGGATGTATGAAACCAATACAATACTTACACTCACCCACTTAATTCCAATTCATAATAACCCTGCATAGGGGTTCTGGGGCTATGAATCTTTATGGGAGCAGAAAGCCTCATCTTTCTCTTGCAGAGTGATTGGTGGGTTTGAACCATCAACAGCATAGTTAGCAGTCCAGTGCTTGTCCTACAGTGCCACACCAGGACTCCTCAGTACTATAGGAGTTCAAAAAATGAACAGTACACTAATGAATAGAGTTTTTCTTTTGTTTTGTTTTTAAGCTTTCTCCTTTGCTTGTCATCACAATAGTAGGACATACAGTCCATGATAATTTATAAAAACTGTATTTCTTTTTTAAAATGTAACACAGATTCTTTACCTTAATATATTATTTTTGGAATTGAACTTCGAATGCTTTAGAACAGGTCAGTGTTTAGGAATGGGAAGTTGAAATTTCTGTGGCATACATGAATCAAATACATGGGAACTTCAAAAAGATTGTAGAAAAATGGAATGAAAAGATAAGAATTTTTTCATGAACTTTTGAAGTCCCCTCATAAGTAACTTCTTAAATTTATTTGGTATGAACATAAAGCTGATTGTAACAGAATTAACCAGCATGTTCTCTTTCCTGTTTTATTTCTGAATTCCTTCTTTTTTAATCTTTAGTAGTTGCTTTGTTAATGGTGGGGTGAAAAAAAAGGTTCTGAAGATGGGAAATAGAGTGAATATCTGTGGTAATATCTGTAGATTTTAGACACGTATAGTTGGGTGAGAAAGAGAGGGTTCTATAGTACAAAAAGTTTGAGAATGGTTATTCTCGTACTGTTGAGTGTTGTTAAAACTGGTTACTTGTTCTTAGGTGCCATAGAGTTGGTTCCGACTCAAAGCGACCCTCTATAGGGTTTCTGTGGAACGGCTCAAACTTAAACTTTGTGGACCAGCACATTGTCCTGCAGTGCTACTAGCAGCCTGGTAAAAAGAGCTGATGGAGATATTACCTCTGCATGCATACATATACGTAAGAACAAAACTGTAAATGCATAACCAAGGAAAGAAAGAGGAAATCTTCAGGTGTCAGAAATACGGAGAAATCAAATTAAAGCAGTAAGTAGTGAGTGGCTGGTGCTGCTATGCAACATTGTTGATGTTAAGTGCCGTTCAGTTGGTTCTGACGCATAGTGACCCTATATAGGATTTCCGAGAAGCAACAGGTGGGTCTGAACCACCTACCTTGTAGTTAGTAGTCCAGTGTTTATCCTACAGTGCTACATTAGGAGTTTACTATGCAGCATTGCTGTTAAATGCATTTATTCATAGCAACCTTGTATGGCAGAGGTGGGGAAGCTTTTTTCTGCCAAAATTTATAACATAATTTGCAGGCCATACTTCACCTAAAACTTAGCCTGCTACACTTGGTCAAACATTTAATTAACTCACCTCTAAGGTGATGGCTGGAGTCCTGGTGTAGCGCTGTGGGTTAACGTACCAGACTGCAAAGCCATTTGAACTGCAAGGCCTGCAGTTCAAGCTCACCAGCTGCACCTCGGATACCTTATACAGGGTCGCTATGGGTCAGAACCGACTCGACAGCACTTAACAACAACAGTGTGATGGCTGTAGCCCTGGTGTGGTGCTGTGGCTTAAGGTGCTGGATGGCAAAGTCATTTGAACCGCAAGGTCAGCAGTTCAAGCTCATCAGCTATCCTCGGAAACCCTGTACAGGGTTGCTATGTGTTGGAACCCACTCAGTGGCACTTAACGATAACAACAACGTGATGGCTAAGGAGCTCTGGTACTATAGTGGTTATGAGTCAGTCTGCTAACCTCAAGGTCAGCAATTCAAAATTACTAGCCATTTCACATGAGAAAGCTGAGGCTTTCTGCTCCCGTTAAGATTTACAGCCTCAGAAACCCTGTGCTGCAGGGTCACTATGAGTTGGGACTGACTCCATGACACATAACCACCATCACCAATGTGATGGCTAGAGTCCTGGTGTGGCACGTAGGTTAATATAATGCACAGTATTTGTACAGCTCGAGGGCTGGACATTCCCCACCCCTGCTATATAGGGTTTCTGAGGACATTAGTTGTTGTTAAAGTGTCCGCTAGTCAAGCATGCAATAAAAACAAACCTGATGATAGAATTATCTAAAAGAGAATATAAAATGTTTTTAGAGTGAAGGGATAAAAGAAGGAAGTGGGGAAGCATGTTAAAAGTAACAGTCTGGAAAAAAAGGGATCAAGAAGATTTGAAAAAGAAAACACAAGTTTTAGAAAACTAAAAATATAGTTATGAAAATTATATAATAGATTAGGGTATCCTGTTGTGACACTGTAGGATAAGTACTGGATTTCTAACCGCAAAGTTGGCAGTTCATATCCACCAGCCACTCCTTTCCTGTACAGGGTTGCTATAAGTCAGAACCGACTCAGCTGCACATAACAACAACAGCGTAGCAGATTAGATAAATACTCTCTCCTTGGCTGAAAAAGAAACAGATACTAGCAATATATGGTTATTCTTAATAATATAGTATAATACTTAGTATATATTGCTAAATATTTTAGTAGATTTAGACAGCAATAACTGCTGTCTAAAATGTAATGACATAGAAACAAACAGTTGAAAATAAAGGATTAAGATAAGACATAACTAGTCTGATACAAAAGGAACGCTGGTGGCACTTTAGAATAAGCACTGGACTGCTTAACCACAAGGTCAGCAATTCAAACCCACTTGCCACAACTCAGAAGAAAGATGAGACTTTCTGCTCTTGTAAAGATTTACAGTCTCTTAAACCCTACCCTGCATTCTATAAGTCAGAGCCAGACTCATGGCAGTAGGAGTGTGTACTAAAGGAACCCTGGTGGCACAGCAAGGTCACCAGTTGTGCAAAAAAGCAAAGACAAAAGAATGGATTTGAAAATACTGTTATCAGACCCATTGCATAATGATAACATAATAATCTTACATCTGTCTGCCCAAACAACATTATTTCAAAGTATGGTGGGTGGTGGTGGTTATGTGCTATAGAGTCGGTTCCGACTCCGAGTGAGCCTGTAGCATAAGGTTTCTGAGGCTGTAAATCTTTATGGAAATAGAAAGCCTCACCTTTCTCCCACAAAATGGCTGGTAGTTTTGAATTGCTGACCTTGAGGTTATCAACCCGACTCATAACCACTACGTTACCAGAGCTGCTTAAATAAGCAAAATATATAAAGCAAAAATTTCAGGCTTCTAAAATTAAATTGATTTTAGCACATTCCTTCCAAAATCAACAGACTACTACCATCATCACCCCCAACAAAAATAAAGGCATAGAATGTTTGAACAGCAGTTCACAAACTTGATCATTTGTGCATGTCTAAACTGCCCTGGAATCCTAGTGTGGTGTGTTGTGGGTTAATACACTAGACTGCAAAGCCCTTTAAACTGCAAGGTCAGCGGTTCAAGGTCACCAGCTACTCCTCAGAAACCCTATACGGCGTTGCTGTGGGTCCAAGTCGACTCAATGGCACTTAACAACAACAAACTGCCCTGGTGTGCTGCTGTAAGATAAGCACTAGACCTCAAGGTCAGATTGAACTGCAAGGTCAGTGGTTCAGACTCTCCTTGGAAACCCTATACAGGAGGGTCTCTATGAGTTGGAACTGACTTAACGACAGGCTATCCTCTAAAAAATCTAAGAGTGTACATGTTCCCTTTCAAGCACATGTGAAACAATATAGAAATTTATCTCATATTAGATTACAAAGGAGTGGTTTCACAAATACCCAAATATGATAACCACATAGCTTTGTTTTCTGATTACCATGTAGTACATGAAAAACTTTTACTTGATTCCCTAAGTTTTAGTTGAAAGTAATATTAATTGAATACTATATAAATGATATAATGATAACTAAAACATTTATTGAGCGCTTAATATGAGCCAGGCAGATAGCTGACTGTTTTGCATATGTCATTCTATTTAGTCATTGTAGCTGTCCTGTGAATTGTGAGGTGCCATGTTTTCTGGATGAAAAAATTAAGGCTTATAAATGTTAATTTGGCCAGTGTCTGCTGGCAGATAAACATTTGCTTTTAAATGTTACTTTCCCCCACCCCCACCCCCTTTTCAATACTTTTGTAAAATATAGCCAAATAGAGAAAACTATATAAAACAAATGTATAGGTTATTGAATTATTATTACATAAGGTCGGTTTGAACCACAAGGTTGGTGGTTCAAACTCACCAGCCGCTCCTCGGAAACCCACTTCAGAGTTGCTATGAGTCAGAACTTAACAAAAACAACAAAAAACCTTTGTAACAGCAACACATCAAGTAGTAGAACTATCTGCCATATTATAGAAGCATTTTTGTGTTCCCCATTCCAATTTTTATAATAATCATTTCCAGGCTTTAAAAAATGATAACCTTATTGTCAAAGTTGTTAAGTGTCGTGAGTCAATTCCAGCTCATAGCGACCCTGTATAAGGTTTCCAAGGACCAGTTCTTGAACTGCCAACCTGTGGCTATTCGTGTAGTGCTTATCCTACAGGGTCACACCAGGACTCCCATGACAATTTCCATGTGCCCTGTAATGCTCCTAGATTTGCCCTTACTTTGAAATGATTAAACCAGCATCTGCTCTCAACAAATTCTTCATCACAATCACCTCCGCTTACTGCATGTTCAGCTTTTATATTCTTGAAAAGATTCAAGCTTCTTCTTGCAATAAATACTAAGTAAGAATTATATGCATCTGTTGCAACTCACCTACAAATCCCACTTAAAGATGGAGAAACTGCTCTCATTGGTACCAAGGACACAGCTAGGAATAGATCTCATTCATAACTCAGGGTCTGGATATATACATAACTACCAAATTCCATTATTAAACTGCCAAGCCACCGAGTTATGAATGAGATCCATTCCTAACTGTGTCTTTAAGGGATACAGGGATATTACATTGTGAGGATTATAATCAATAACATGAAACAAAATGTTATGAATTATTGAATAAGAAACTAATTTACATTGTAAACCTTCACACAATTTCCAAGAAAAGCTCTTTTAAAAAAAAATTTTTTTATTTTTTCAAAGCAGGTGCTTATTTATGGTTCTTATTTAGCTTTAACTTTGTTGTTAAGTGCCATCAAATCATAGTGCCACTGTATAGGGTTTCCGAGGGGCAGCTCGTGTGTTTGAAGTACCCACCTTGTGGTTCACAGTCCAGTTCTTATCTTGCAGCACCACACCACGAGTCCAGGCTTACTTTAGAGTAAGGAAAAGGAGCCCATATTGGTTTATGAGTTGGACTGTTAATCACAAGGTTAATCACTAGAGTTCAAAACTACTAGTCCCTCTATGGGAAAAAGATGAGGCTTTCTGCTCCCATAAAGATTTACAGCCTTGGAAATCCAATACAGGATTGTTTTGACTTGGAACCAACTCGACAGTATACACAATCATCACCACTACCCATGTAAGAAAAGACTGGAAGCCTCTTCAATAATTTAAAAGCAAGTGAGAGTGCTAGAGATGAAGAATTTGTTGGAAGTAAGGGTTGGTTCAGTAGTTTCACAGTGAGGCAAATTTATATAATGTAAAACGGATTTTAAGCCAGAACAGCATTGCACCACTCATCGATGGTGGTGCCCTGCTCCAAGATGGCTAACAAATATGCTACTTTGAATGTGTGAGAGTCTCCATGATCCTGTCAATAATCCAGTCTTACAAATTAAGCTCCTGATAGGTCTCATTATACCCTCTTTCAAGCTTCCCAATCCAAGGCTTCAAATTATGAAAATTCAGGTTTGTTCTTGCTTAACTTCATTTGCCATGACAGAATTAATTTGAAGCTCTGCATTAAAGGGCAAATAGGAGTTGTCCATATGTTGGATGTTTCAGTTATGTAATGATGTAATCATTATTCATTTCATGATGTGATCTAGTTGTCCTTGTTTTCTCAAAGTGCCAATTTTGAAATTAAACGACCTGGTCTTTGGAACTTAACCTTGTGGAGAAGTGAAGAGTAGGTGTACTTTGTCCATATTTCATAGCTGCAGGATCAATTTCCAGAAATGGGATGGCTAAGTAGTAATTGTTAGGTGACATCTTGTCAGTTTCAACTCATAGCAACCCTGTATACAACAGAACAGTACTGCTTGGTCCTGTACCATCTTCAAAATTGTTGTCCGAGCCCCTTGTTGAAGCCTCTTTGTCAGTCCCTCTTCATTGAGGGTCTTTTTCAGCTAAGTTGTTGTTGTCATTAGGTGCCGTCAAGTAGGTTCCAACATGTAGCAACCCTGTATAGGGCTCCCAAGGAGCATCTGGTGAGCTTGAACCACCAACCTGATAGATCAAGCTGGCTTTGCAGTTCATTGCATTAACCCAGACCAAATTGCCCTCCCTAGAGCAATTAAGGACTGTTCTCCCCACCCCCCACCCCATTTATGTTATCCTTAGATAACACTAGTTTCTTATCAGACTTCTTGATCTTTGAGTTTCTGCTAGATGAAAACTTAGGTGTCTCATCATTATTCTGTACTTGGCCCAATTTTCTGTTGACTTATTGATTTTATTTTTCCTCCACGTTGATTTGTTAGACAGTCCAGTATAATAAAGGAATTATCCTTTTGTGATATGTGCTGCAGATATTTTTTTCCTCTAAATGTGTTAGTGTCTTTTTAACAATTGTTGTTGTTGTTAAGTGCCTTTGAGTCGGGTCCAACCCATAGTGACCCTGTACAGGGTTTCCGAGGGTGTAAATTCTTTACGGGAGTAGAAAGCCTCATCTTTCTCCCGCGGAGCGGCTGGTAGTTTCGAACCGCTGACCTTAAGGTTCGCAGCCCGATTCGTAACCACTACGCTACCAGAGCTCCATTTAGGGTGCTTATATTCCAACTAGAGTTTTTATTTATTGTTCAAATTTATTCATTTAAAAATAAAAAGAGCAAAAAACATTACATACTTAGAGAACCCTTCAAGGTAAGATGCTAGTCTGATGCCCCATCACCCCCTCATACTTTGTTGTGTGTTTCCTACAAACAAATATGTTGTTGTTAAGTGCTGTTGAGTCAATTCCAAACCATAGTGACCCTGTATAGGGTTTCCAAGGAGCAGCTGGTGAGCTTGAACCGCTGATCTTACAGTTCAGATGGCTTTGCAGTCTGGCGCATTAACCCACAGCACCACACCATGACTCCACAAACAAATATAGTCTCCTAAATAACTGGTGTGGCGCTGTGGTTTATTGCACCAGACTGCAAAGCCGTTTGAACTGCAAGGTCAGCATTAAAGCTTACCAGTCACTTCTCGGAAACCCTATACAGGGTCACTATGGGTCGGAACCAACTCGACAGCACTTAACAACAAATAACCATATTACAGTTATCAAAGTTAGGAAGTTAATATTGACACATTACTAACATGTGATCTTTAGACTTCATTCATTTTTGCTAAGTGCCCTAATAGCAGTCTGCATTTAGTTGCTGTACTGAGAGCTGTTTAGTCCCTATCTTGGTGCTGCTATAACAGAAATGCCACAAATGGATGGCTTTAATAATAAAAATATTATTCTCTCACAGTTTGGAAAGCTAAATTTATATATAGTTCTGGCTCTAGGGGAAGGCTTTCTCTCTCTGTGTTGACTATATATGAAAGTCCTTGTCTCCATTCCTTTCGCTGACTCTGACTCCTCGTTCCAGTCTTCCTTGGTACCCCTCTTCTTTAACATTTCCTTACACCAAGCTACCTTCTATGTGGACCTTCTTCACCCATTTCAATTCAGTGCCCTTTTCCCTATCATTGTTTATTTGTTGTTGTTAGTTACAATCCAGTCAACTCTAACTAATGTATGTTGTATCTGTGTATGTTGTTACTGAGACGTCATCACAGAACTGTGTGCAGAGTAGAACTGCTCCATAGGGTTTTCATAGCTGTGACCTTTGGAAGCAAATTGCTAGGCACCTCTGGGTGGGTCTAAACAACCATTGATTGATTCAGCTAGTAGTTGACTGCTTAATCCTTTATGCTACCCAGGAACTTCCAACTCTGATGTCCCTTATCAGCCTGCCCTTCTCACTCCATATTGGTGGTGGTGGTGGTTTTGTGCCATGGAATCAGTTCCAACTCATAGCGACTCTGCACAGGGTTTCCGAGGCTGTAAATCTTTACTGAAGCAGAAAGCCTCATCTTTCTCCCACAGAACAGCTGGTAGTTTCGAACTGCTGACTTTGTGGTTCGCAGCCCGATTCATAACCACTACGCTACCAGAGCTCCTTTCACTCCATATAGGCTCTGACAATACTGCGCGCCTCCATCTTTCCACTCCACACATTTAAATATAAATACACCCATTCCTCACTTACCTACCTTAGGTTTCAAAGACCAGGCCATTGTGTTGTAAAAATTAACATATGTGAAAATAGAGGATGACCACATTATTACCTAACTGTGAAACAATTATTGAGAACAGTGACCCAGTCAAGTTGACACATGACCTTAACCATCTCAAGACTATGTTATTCTTAACTCACCTCTCAATGTTCATTACTGTCAGACATACATGGTTAATGTGCAAAGTAGTCTGATAGATTTTTTTACTGTGGTTGTAAATGCGAAATGTCGCATAATGAAATGGTCAATTATTGAGAAGTTGTTATTGTTGTTAAGTGCCGTTGAGTTTGTTTTGACTCATAGTGACCCTGTACAGAGTTTCCAAGGAGCAGCTGATGGGTTTGAACTACCAACTTTGTGGTTTACAGTCCAGATCTTATCCTACAGCACCACACCATGGCTACTGCTAGGCAATATAGTACTGAGAAGTAGGTGTTTATATCATAATTTATTTTGAAATTAGAAATTAAATAGAAACCCAGCATTTCCTTCAGATGTTTACCTAGTACTGCTATAACAGAACTACCACAAATGGATGACCTGAATACATTTATTTTCTCATAGTTTAGGGTTCAAGAAGTCTGAATTCAAGGTGCCTGTTTTAGAGGAAAGCTTTCTCTCTGCCACTGTGTCTCTCTCTCTCTCTCTCTCTC
>NW_006408542.1:21577092-21578094 GCF_000296735.1 Chrysochloris asiatica | reverse complement strand
CTCCCTCTCTCTCTCTCCCTCCCCCGTATCCCTCCTCTGGAGGAAAGTCCTTATCTTTCCAAGTTGCTCTTGGACAATCTTCATGTAACTTGCCATCTCTCTTCCCCCATTTAATCTCTTATATATCTCAAAAGAGATTAATTCAACGACATACCCTAAATTGATCATGTCTCATTAACATAACAAAGGCAACTCATCCCCAAATATAACCACAGGCTTTGTTGTTAAGTGCCATCTAGTGGGTTCCAACTCATAATGAAACTCTATAGGGTTTCTGAGTAGTGACTGGTGGGTTTGAACTGCTGACCTTGCAGTTAGCAGTCCAGTGCTTATCCTACAATGCCACACTACCACTCCAATCACAATCATAGAGGTTGGGATTTATAACACATATTTTGGGAGAAACACAATTCGATCCATAACCTTGCTTTCTATCTAGTTGACTGGAAATTTTTATAACAGTTTTATCTTTTTTTGGAAAAAAAAAAAAAGGTGATTTGAAAAAATATTAATTACTTCATCTGTAGAGCTTTTTTTTATATATATAAAAAATAGATGTCATATTTCTTATTGCTTTTGTTTATAACAGATGATGATGTACCTGCAGATATGGTTGCAGAAGAATCAGGTCCTGGTGCACAAAATAGTCCATACCAACTTCGTAGAAAAACTCTTTTGCCGAAAAGAACAGCGTGTCCTACAAAGAGCAGTATGGAGGTAACTTAAATATAGTTGCTTTTCTTTTTATGTGAAATAATTTTTAGGAACAAAAGAATGTCATTATTTAAAAGCAGTGTGGTAAAAATGACAAGGGAGTTTCAAGAAGTTTGTAGAAAAATGGAATTAAAAGGTTAATGGATCGCTTAAGGGAAATAAGACCCAATATATCCAGATTACACTCCCAGCTAAGGTTATTCATGGTTTAAGTAGATTTGTGTTATCTTTCAGTAATCCAGAACTTGATTGGAACTTAATCCAACAGCATTTTAGGAGGTTGTGGAA
>NW_006408542.1:21574989-21576237 GCF_000296735.1 Chrysochloris asiatica | reverse complement strand
AAAAAAAAAAAGGTAATGGAATTTTCCTACACACTTTTCAAATATTTCCTCATACTTCCTTAATTTCCTTTTTGTTTTGGGTAGGGTGCCTCAACTTCTACTACAGAAAACTTCGGTCATCGTGCAAAACGTGCAAGAGTATCTGGAAAATCACAAGATCTATCAGGTATTGCCTATGGGGAAACCAACAGTGTAAAAAATAAATTTAAATACATGTTTGATATAAAAAAATTAGGTAAATATAGTGAGTAATACATTTGGAATTGAGGTATACATTAAGAACACTAACCTCTCTCTCATTGATTTTTATTTTTTATTGCTTAAAGATGCTTTTTAAATACTTTTTTAACCAATTTTTGAGATAATAGTTAAAAGAATCCTTTTCAATCAAGGTAACTGTGTCATCTATGAAAGAAAGTGCTTATAAATTGTTATCAAATAATAAAAGGTACTTACTTTTTAGATAAGATTGTGCTCCTTAAATGAGAAATTATTGCTGACATGTTAATTAATCTGTTTATTAATCTCTTTTAGCAGCACCTGCAGAACAGTATCTTCAGGAGAAATTGCCAGATGAAGTGGTTCTAAAAATCTTCTCTTACTTACTGGAACAAGACCTTTGTAGAGCAGCTTGTGTGTGTAAACGCTTCAGTGAACTTGCTAATGATCCAATTTTGTGGTATGTGGAAACCTATTCCTTATTATCTAGAAATATATTGTTTGCTGCCCAAATTGCTAAAAATAGTAGGAAAGTTAAAGTCTACGTTGATGGTTACCTTTGAATAGGTGAAACAAAATTAAAATGCTTTTAAATGCTAAGTTTACCTGTTTATCTCAAATATGACCTGTCGGTCAAGGTAGTATTTATAAAACGAAATGACGTACTTACTCTGTTATTTGTCATTAATAGCCACTGAGCAGTTATGGGAAGTTTTTTTCGTTTAATTGCTTTTTTAGAAACAGGAGAAGATCTAGTTTAAAAGAGCTAATGAGTTAAATCTGGCATTTTAGTGGACCCAGTAATTCTATTGAAAAATTTTCTTGCCTTATATACATATTTTCATAATAGTGTTTTAGCACAAACCATTTGCACCTCCTAGGGACCTGCATAATTAATAGAGAAAAATAAGAAATAATTGAAACGCTCAGCAATAAGGGAATTAATTAAATAAGCTGTAATGTGTAGGAGGAAGGTCGTCATATAGCCATTAGCAGTGATTTTGGTAGAATGTTAACATGGGGAAAAGA
>NW_006408542.1:21572316-21573675 GCF_000296735.1 Chrysochloris asiatica | reverse complement strand
TGGAGGGGATTATAATCAATGTAATGAAACAAGGTATATGAATGTTTGAATGTGAAACCGATGATGTACCCTGAAAACTTAAACTCAGTCCACACTAAAAACCTTAAAAAAAAAAAAAACTATACAAGGCTATTATGGTAAAGGTGACATCTTTTCCCCTGATAAGTCGTCGCATTGTATTAGTCAAACTACATTCTTACATTTAAACTTCTATATTTTTACAACAGTTGTCTTTATCTCTTCTATTTTCTGTCTAGTAAATCTGTGTGGCACTGTGGGATACACACTGGATTATTAACCACAAGGTCAGCAGTTCAAACCCACCAGCTACTCCTTAAAAATGCTATTCAGGGTCACTTGAGTTGGCACTTAGCAACAAACTATTTTTATGCTTTTGAAGACTTCAAAGAATTATTAGTACTTATTTAAAACTGTTAACCTAAAAGGCATTTTATGATGAAATCTTTTCATTTACTTTCCACCCTAGGAAACGATTATACATGGAAGTATTTGAATATACCCGTCCTATGATGCATCCAGAACCTGGTAAATTCTATCAGATTAATCCAGAAGAATATGAGCATCCAAATCCTTGGAAAGAGAGTTTCCAGCAGTTGGTATGATGCTTAAGTACAAAATACTAATTTGTATTATACTTCTATAAACAAAAGTGGGTTTTTTTGTTGTTTTTTTTAAGAAGTAAATTTAATCTCAAGAATAGTTTATTAAAATATGCCAGTAAACATTTATCAGACAAAAAAATATTCATCAAATTTTTTCACTGCAAATAGTCCCAGTGTTAAGATAGCTTCTACTTGCTCTTTTAACAAAGAACTCAAACTGATTCAAATTGGTTCTGTCATGGCCAAAACGAAATAGTAACTGACCTGAATTTTTACATTTGAGTGAATCTTAATGATAGCTGGAATGGGAAAAATTGTGGGTCAAAGCCCTGAGATGGGAGACTCAGAAGAAGGTTAGTGAGCCCTTTCAGGAGCATGATGTGTGAGATTGGATTATTATTAGAACTGTGAAAAGCCCCACACTTTCAGAGCATTGTAATTGGCCACCATCTTTGAGCAAGACGCCACCATCTTTGAACAGTGCAGGTTATTTGGGCTCAAAATTTGTTTTATGTTTATGTAAATTTGCCTCATTGTGAAACAACTGAGCCAAATTCTACTTGCAACAAATTCTTCATCACAATCACCTTCACTTGTTGTATGTGCAGCTTATAAATAATTTAAAAAAGACTTCATTCAGCCTTTTCTTGAATTTAAGAAAGGCTAAATAAGAAACAAAGGAGTTCTGGTAGCGTAGTGGTTACGAATCGGGCTGTGAACCTTAAGGTCAGCAGTT
>NW_006408542.1:21563930-21572216 GCF_000296735.1 Chrysochloris asiatica | reverse complement strand
AACCCTGTACAGGGTCGCTATGGGTCGGAACCGACTCAACGGCACTTCACAACCAAAAATAAGAAACAAGGAATCCTGGTATGCACTGTAGGAAGAGCACTGAACTGATAGCAGGAAGGTCACCAGTTCAGACCCACCAGTTGCTCCTCAGGAACTGGCTCAGTGGCGCTTAACAACAACAAAAAATAAGAACCATATTCACCAGCTCCACCTGACCTATAAATTTTTAAAGACAGGAATGGATCCCATTTATAACTTGGGGACTGCCTGTATTTGACATGTAATGATGTATCCAGTGGTAGTCAGTCTAGAGAGCTATTATATCTTATGTTGGTCTGTTTGAACTTTAAGTTAATAATTTTTCAGTATTTTTAAATTTGACATTTAGTATAATTTTCATATGTTCCTTTGGTAGTAGTTTTTAATTGGGAGTGATTTCGCCTCCTAGGGGACAATTAACAATGTCTGAAGACATTTTTTTGTTATTCCAACTAGAGGGGAGGGCACTCCTGGTATCTACTGAGTGAGAATGGGTTTGCTGGTAATATCCTGCAAAGCACAGGACAGCCAGCCTCCACAGCAAAGAATCATGTATTCCAAATGTTTAGTGGTGCTAAAGTTAAGAAACCCTGACATTTCTTACTGGATTTTACTAAGTCATATAACCTATTCCAGAGTGCACTGTACTATACAACAGAAATTTCATTGGAATCATTGTTTGTTTGTTTTTTAATAAAAGTTATTACAAGTTACTATAACTTTAGAAAATACTGTTTTTATTAGTATTCAATAGTTTTTTTTTGTTTTGACATTTTAGTATAAAGGTGCACATGTAAAGCCAGGATTTGCTGAGCATTTCTACAGTAACCCTGCAAGATACAAAGGAAGAGAAAATATGTTGGTATGTTTAATTTGTATTCTTACAAGACTTAAAATGGTAATCTCTCAGTCCTGTACTGACATAATTTTTTTCCCTCTAGTATTATGATACCATTGAAGATGCCCTTGGTGGGGTTCAAGAAGCTCATTTTGATGGACTTATCTTTGTTCATTCTGGAATATATACTGATGAATGGATATATATTGAATCCCCAATCACCATGATTGGTGCAGGTATTTATTACTTGATTTACATGTTTGTTTTTAATGCTAGCAACTTAAAATCCAGTTAGTAGGAAAGAACAGAAGTAAAAATAGCTTGCACATTTTATGTGAAGGAAATAAAAACTTAAAAGAGTTGGTATATTTCTTAATGCCAGTACTTTGTCCTTCCTACTGGCATTCAATTATCCACTAAAGAAAGGAAATATAAGTGAATTTTATCTAGTATGTGAAAATAAAAAATGTTAACGTTTTTACTGCTGTGATTTTAAAGGGACATTAATTTTTAAATGCTTTGTTTTGCACTGTTTAAGAAGTATCTTTAGGGTCAAATTTCTAAGAATAACTTGAATAAGATATTTATTGAGTACTCATCAGTCATTTAGAGAGTTGTACTATCTCTGATTTTTAAGGATACAGTATATAGATCAGTTTAAAATGGCTTTTGAATTACTTTCTAATGAAATTTGCATTTGCTACCTGTTTTTTTATATTTACTACTACCATAAAGGAAAAGGGGTTGGAGGTTTATAGAAAAATTTTGTCTAGAGGTTTTCATTACTTTCTAAATCAAGGCTACGATTGTAAATAAATTGGATAAAGCCATCTCTTTCTTATCCTCTCTGCTCTCCCCCTACTCCTCCCCCTCCTTCCCTCCCCATGCCTTTCTCTTCATTGCTACTGTTGGTGGTAACTTCATCTCCACAAAACCATGTTTTAAATGTCACTGCATTTGATATTTTCAATACTGCATCTAACTGAATCTCATTGGAAGAATTACTATACATGGATTTGAGTATAATGACAAACAGTATCCCTTTAAAGACTGATGAAACATTGTTAAGTGCCATCAAGTTGGTTCTGTCTCATAGCAACCCTGTATAGGATTTCTGAGGAGCAGCTGATGGGTTTGAGCTGTCGACCTTCTGTTTTGCAGTCCAGTGCTGATCCACCACACACCACCACACCAAGTAGATACTGGTCTTATCTTTTTAATACTAATTTTTTTTTAAAAAAAACTATCCCCTCCAAAAAAAGTACACAACTTAAAAAGCAATGAAGAAGTATTCCAATGTATTTGGTTTGTAGCAGAATAATTTTACTGACTGACATAAGTAATTAAAATTATTTTTCATTTCATCTATCTGATAAAAGTAAAATAGATTTAAAATATCTTCTCCACAGCACCTGGAAAAGTAGCAGATAAAGTTATAATTGAAAACACTAGAGATTCTACCTTTGTTTTTATGGAAGGTTCTGAAGATGCTTATGTTGGATATATGACAATAAGGGTAAGAAATTTTAAGATTTAAAATATACATGTTGAGATGCTTAAGGCAGTGGTTGTCTTTTTCAAATAAAATTTCTACTTTTCAGTTTAACCCTGATGACAAATCTGCTCAACACCACAATGCACACCACTGCTTAGAGATTACAGTTAACTGTAGCCCTATTATCGATCACTGTATCATTCGAAGTACATGTACAGGTTAGCATTTTTATTCATTTTATCATAAAATTAGTTATTGTGTTTTTACCTAAGGGGTTTTTTAATAGGGATTATTTTTCTTACAGTTGGCTCTGCAGTATGTGTTAGTGGTCAAGGAGCATGTCCCACCATCAAGCACTGTAATATCAGTGATTGTGAAAATGTGGGACTTTATATAACAGACCATGCACAGGTATTTTTAAATTTTTTTTTTTTCTTGTTTCTTTTCAAATTGTTTTAAAGCTCAACTAATTTTCATTTCTGAATATTGTAGGGAATTTATGAGGATAATGAAATTTCAAATAATGCTTTAGCTGGGATTTGGGTAAAAAATCATGGCAACCCAATTATTAGACGGAATCATATTCACCATGGGCGTGACGTTGGTGTATTCACATTTGATCATGGCATGGTAAGAATGTTTATTGTTAATAGGAAAACTACCTCTGTCCGTTAAATTTCAATTATGTTTCAATATTACTTTTTTATTGCTCAGTTTATCTGTGTTGAAGAATAAAATCAATTTTAGCATCATAATTTAAATAAATACGCTATCCTTTATTGTATAAATTTGTGCATGTAACAATATATCCATGTAGAGATAAATGATGGAATCCTTAGGAGGACATTAGTATGATCTTTGAGAAGACAGTGGGCTAATCCAATAGACCACAAACATAAATGTGCATATGAATCACCCAGAATCCTTTTTAAATGAAAGTTCCTATATTCTACCCCAAACATAATACATAGCATAATAAATTAGAATTTCTGAGGATAGGGCCTAGAATATGTTTTGTTTTTTTGTTTGAAGGTTTACAGATAAGATCATCAGTTTTACATTCAACAAGTCATCTGAATGACTGTAATTCATTCCCTGCAACAACAGTTGTCCCGCTTCCTCCGGGTGGCTAACCCATTTATAAATACCCTCTTTCAAACTCTTAAATATTTGTGGGATATGTAAATATATACTTATATCCCACTCTTACTCCCATATCCATTCAGCCTGTGTCTCTATCCATGTATGTACACAAAGAACACTATTGTTTCAAGGTTGTGTATTTACTATTTACCTCTATCCCCTTTAGCCCTGGCTTACCACCCTGTGTCTCCACCTATCTTCGTCATTCTGCCAACCTTCTTGTTGTATATTTACCCTCCCCATTCATCACACAAGTTATCATATGTCTACCCTGTAGTCTGGAGTCCTGGTGTGGTGCTGCGGGTTAATAGTGCTGGACGGCCAGGTTGGTTTGAACCGCAGGGTTGGCAATTCAAACTCACCAGCTGCTCCTCAGAAACTGTATCCAGTGTCTCTGTGAGTCGGAACTGACTCGACAGCACTTAACAACAATAATACCTTCTAGCTGGTGTGGCACTGTAGGATGAGCAGTGGACAATAAGGTCAATTTAAACCCCAAGGTTGGCGGTTCACACTTAACAGCCAATCCTCATAAACCATCTACAGGATCCCTATGAGTTGGAACCAACTTGACAGCACTTAACAACAACCCTCTAGCCAGTAATTTACTCTTCTATCCCTCCCACTCACCCCTGCTAACTGTCAGAGAACATTTCTCAGTTTTTACAACAGTGGTCTCGTACATTATTTGTCATTTTGTGATGTTCTTCAGGTTCATCCAAGTTATGAAGTGTTTTGCAGATTCATCTTTATTCTTCAGCGTTAACGTAGTATTCCATTGTGTGTAGGTACCAAAGTACCAAATCATTCTTCCAGTATTGAACACTTAGGTTGTCTCTATCTTTTTGCTATTGTGATTAGTGCTGGATGAAAATCGGTATATGTACTCATGTCCTGGATCTTCTTGTGGATGTATACCACACAGACTAAATGGTTTACTGGGTCATACATACTTCTATTTCCAGATTTCTGAGGAAGTGCCACACTGTTTTTCTAGAGTGGTTGAACCATTTTACAATCTTGCCAGCAATGTAGGAGGATCCCAGTTTCTCCACACCCTCACCAGCATTTGTTGTTTTCGGTTTTATTGAACTTTGCTATTAATGCTGGTATGAGCTAATAGGATTAGTGTTTTTAATAAGCACCATTCTGAGCCCAGTGCAGGTTTGTCTGTAGACTACACTTGAGACAAAAAATGAATTCATCATTAGTTTGACTTCTGCTTAGTATCTCTTAAATTTTTTTAACTGACAGAACTTTGATAGAGGTACCCACTGCTGTTGAGTGGGTTCTGACTCATAGTGACTATCCCTTCTAAAACAGTTACACAGTTGTTAAGTTACGCATTTTTCTGAGTAGTACTGTGAGGTGCCTTCTAAACGTTTGTGGGGAAAATAGAATTTTTCCAAAAATTTTTGGAAGCCCCCTCATGTTTTAAATACCACATAATTTTATAAAATTTTCTATTATTTCAAAAATAATGTACTTATTTACCTACACAGATAGTCTTTTCATTTAATGTCTAACTTTCCTTGAGGTAGTTTTCAAGTCCTAATACAGCATTAGCAACCTTTTTTGTTGTGGTGGTGTCAGGGACTGGAAAGGAGGTGGCGATATTATAGCAAATTGTCAAGACTATGGTGAGATTTTCTTGTCATTGACAAAGGAAATTTTTTTATTTTCATTTTTTGTGCCTGAAACCCTAACGCAGAACCCTCTTTAAAACAGAACTATGTTGTGAGGAGTACCCTTTTTATCATTGCTGATTAGACCAAAGTAGTTTTCAGACCAAAGATTAGTTCATCATATTAGCTAGTTCTTGAGGTAACTATGATCTGAAAACCACCATTCCCTTACAACTCAGAGTGTAGCTTGGGTCTGTATATAAGAAAACACAGTTGAGATAACTACTTACCTTTTTCAACTAGAATAAGAAAAATTGACATCCTGTTGCAGATTGTAACTCTTTTTTCTAATGGGGGGGGTGGGATTGGCAGCATCTGGGCAAAGGTATACAGAGAGTCTTGAGAATGTGCCCTCCTTTAGATCTGTTGGTAGTGGTGGTAAGTACCATCGACTCAGTTCAAACCAAACTTAAGGTCTAGTGCTTAATCCTACAGCACCACACCAGGACTCCCTTAGTTCCAGTAGAACTTTTTCATTTTCTTAATGCTGATTGATGCTTTCAGCTGGGATATTTGGTTTGGGAGTATATTAGAAGATAACCAAAAGGTATTAGAAAAGCATTGCTTAAGGCATGGCTTGGCATATGGCATATTAAATTGGTAAAGTAAGTCCCTGCGTGGCCGATGCTTAAATGCAAAAAGCTTGGCCATGTGTTTCCTAAAATATATCAGCCATTGAAAACCCTGTAGATCACAATTCTGTTGTTATACACATTTAATTACCGAAAGTTAGATTTTGATTGAAGACAGCTTACTGAGTTTTTTGTTTTTTTGCTTTTTAATTGGTAAAGGTACAAAGTTGTCCAAAAAGTTTCTGCCAAGTTGTCATTGAATAGAGACAACGTAATCACACACATTAAAAATAGTTTCTTAAATCACTGACCCATAGCGACCCTGAACAGGGTTTTGAGGCTGTAAATCTTTACGAGAACAGAAAGCCTCATCTTTCTCTTGAGGTTTGCAGCCCGATTCATAACCACTACGCTAAAGTCACTGACTATAGTTTATAAATAAAACTATTATTTTATATTATACTATTCCAGTATTTCATTACTTGTATTATCTTTAGGCTGTTGCCCAGTTACAAGTGATTTACAAGTATCAAAAGACCTTGTATGGGTCGGAATCGACCCGACAGCACTTAACAACAACAACATGATAGATTTGTAAGAGAAGAATTGTTGCGGTGGGGGAAGAACATATCTTTATTGTGTCTATTTCAGTATTGTGACACTTTCCTGTTCGAAGTGTTTTTTTGACTTGTCATCTTGAAATAAAGCACTGGACCACAAGGTCAGTTTGAACCATAAGGTCAGCAGTACAAACCCATCATTCACTCCTCAGAAGCACTGTACAGGGTCGATATGAGTCGGAACCAACTCAGTGGTACTTAACAAGTGGTACTTGATTGGTAGGATAATATTCCTAAGGATAATATTTTTAAATCCCATCTACTCGTCACCCATCCTTGTTTTATATAGAACTTCAAAGAATGTCAAAGTAAACATTTCAACCAATTGCCTCTATTTTTAAATTTGTTCATATACATTGTGTCTGAAATTGTTACCCCTCCCCTCCCCACCCTACCATCACACACACCCCCATCCCCATGGCATACTTAGAATTTCAATTCCATCTTTCTAAAAATTGATTTTTAAAAAAAAAAAAGTTTTCTGTGCGTTTTTATTTTAAAGAAATTAATATTATTATGAAGTGCCATCAAGTCAATTTCGACTCATATAACAACCCTGTATATGGTTTCTGAGGAGTGGTTGGTGGTTTTGAGCCCTGACCTTGATGTTGAAGTCCTGTGCTTATCCTATGATCCTACGTGATACTTTGTAAAATAATTCTTACATGCCCAATATGAAAGATCCCTCTAGAATTTCAAAGGATATGATTGTAAACTTAAGATTAAAGTATTAACTCTCCCTATGAAAAATTGGGAAATTAACATATTTCAGATTTTCAGCCTATCATCACCTTCCTATATTCATATTTTTCTTTAGCAAAGCTTATGACATTTATATTCTTTGAGTTTGTAAAAAATTTATTCCATAATTATTTACCACTAATCCTTTTACCACAATTCTCCATCCCTGCATTTTTTATTTTGATCCAGTCTTGGTATGATGGGGTTTTGTCAGCTAGTTTGTTTGCTTGCTTGTTTGTTTATGAAGAGCTTGATCGAGTCTTGTATGATGGGGTTTTGTCAGTTATTTGTTTGTTTATTAAAGAAGAGCTTGATCCAGTCTTGGTATGATGGAGTTTTGTCAGTTATTTATTAAACGGTGTGCGACAACTACACAGACCTGGTGGAGGTGTTAAATGAAACCCAGACCACGGAGCGGCGGGGTGAGAGGTGTCTGGAGACCAGGTCGATGGGGAGACGCTGCCTAGCAGGAAGAGACTACAGGGGCCGGCCAAGCTGTCTTACTTACCCCGGACGCGAGAGAGCCTTCCTAGCCTTACTGTTGGATCTTGGTTTAGAGGCGGGGTCGAGCACCTTCCTAGCCTAACCATTGGATCTTGGCTTAGAGGCGGGGTCGACCAACTTAGAGACCCACAAGCCCAGTCCAAAGCATTTCACTACAACCCAGTCACGCCTGCTGCGCTTCTGCCTCTTGATTGACATCCAAAGACAGAAATCCCACCTTTGAGCCAGACTTAAGGGCCCTAGCACAAGGAGATTCCTATTTAACATCAACCACGCAACCGCCACTCATCTGTCGTGCTGTGGTGGTTTGAATTGCTGTGATTCTGAAGGCTGTGCCACCGGTATTTTAAATAACCAGCAGGGTCACCCATGGTGGAAGGTTTCAGATGAGCTTTCAAACAAAGACAGACTAGGAAGAAAGAGTGACAAACTACTTCTGAATCGCTCGTCACTGAAAACTCTGAATTGCAAAGAAACATTGTCAGATACAGGACTGGAAAGTGGGAAGGCACTCAGAGTGCGACTGGGGAAAAAATGCCTCCTCCAAGTAGAGAAAAGCACACAGAACCTTCATTTGCTAATGGACCACAAATCAAAATGAAGAGAAACAGCTGTAAACATCCATTGAAAATCGGAACATGGAATGTAC
>NW_006408542.1:21550258-21560467 GCF_000296735.1 Chrysochloris asiatica | reverse complement strand
TTCGCCGCCCGATTCGTAACCACTACGCTACCAGAGCTCCTTCAAAGAAGCATTGTGGCTGTATTTCTAACAAAACAATATTGTTTGTTCTTCTTGCAGACCATGCTACTTTTAATATTCCCCTCCAGCACCATAACTAAATTGCATCAGTTCTTGTACAGTTTTCCATATTCATTGTCCAACTTTCCATGCTTACAAGGTTATTTAAAATACCATGACATAGGTTATGTGTACCTTAGTCCTTAAACTGACATCTTTATTCTTGAATACTTTAAAGAGGTCTTGTGCAGCAGACTTGCCTAAGGCAATATATCAGTTGATTTCTTGACTACTGCTTCCATGAATGTTGATTGTGGAGCCAAGCAAAATGAGGAGTTTGACAACTTCAATCTTTTATCCATTTATGTGGATGTTGCTTATTGGCCCAGTGGTGAGGATTTTTGTTTTCTTTACATTGAGGTGCACTCCATAATGAAGTCTGTGGTTTTTGATCTACATCAATAAGTGTTTTAAGTCCTCTTCGCTTTCCGCAAGCAAGATTGTATCATTTGCTTATTGCAGGTTGTTAATGAGCCTTCCTCCAGTCCTGATGCCGTGTTTTTGTTAATATAATCCAGCTTTTTGGATTATTTGCTCAGCATACAAATTAAATAAGTATAGTGAAAACATACAACCCTGGCACGCACCTGTCCTAATTTTAAACAATTCACTGTTCCTTTGTTCTATTCAAACAACTGCCCCTTGGTCTACATACGACTTCCTCATGAACACAATTAATTAAATGCTCTGGAATACTCAATTCTCCGCAATGTTGTCCATAGCTTGCCATGGTCCACACAATGGAAAGCCTTTCAGTAATCAGTAATGCACAGGTTAACATCTTTCTGGTATTCTCTGCTTTCACCTAAAATTTGTTGATGTCAACCATAATATATCCTCGTCTGACTCCAATTTGAACATATAGCAGTTCCCAGTCAGTGTACTGTTGCAGCTGGTTTTGAATTATCTTCAGCAAAATTTTACTTGCGTGTGATGATATGTATACTGTCCAATGATTTCCACATTCCATTGAGTCACTTCTCTTTGGAATGGGGACAAATAAGGCACTCTTCCACATAGGGAGTGCCTCAAGTGCTGCATCAGATTGTTTAAAGATTTCAATTTGTATTCCATGAATTCACACAAACAAGCTTGTTCTTTGCCAGTGCCTTCAGTACACCCTGAACTTCTTCCTTCAAGATCATTGGCTCTGGATCATTATTTTGCCTATAAAATCCTTCAGTATTTCAAATTGCTGCTTGAATTTACTCTTAGTGCTTGAGCTTGAGAAATGCTGAGGGTGTGCTTTCCTTTTGGTTTTGTAACTCCAGATCTTTGCACATTTCATTTTAATATTTGAGTTTCTCTTCTCAAGCTACCCTTTGAAATTTTTTGTTTCACTCTTGTATCTGCTCATTTCTTCCATTTGCTTTAGCATCTGTATACTGAAGTGCAGTTTCAGAGTCTCTTCTGACATCTGTTTTGATCTTTTTCTTCTTTCTTGTCATCTTCATGATATTTCGCTTTCTTTCTGTATGATGTTCTTGATGTCATCCATAACCTCCTGGTCATTGGTCATTAGTGTCTAATGCATCAAATCTTTTCTTCGGATGATCTCTAAATTCAGGTGGGATGTATTCAAGGTAGTATTTTGGCTCTTGTGGATTTGTTTTGATTTTCTTCAGCTTTACCCTGAACTTCCATATGAGCAATTGATGGTTTAGTCTTCAGTCTACCCCAGTCTTGTTTTGGCTGATGATGTGGAGCTTCTCCACCATCTCTTTCCACAGATGCAGTCAGTTTGATTTCTTGGTATTTGGGTCTGGTGAGTTCCATGTGCATAGTTGTCTTTAATTTTGTTTTTAAAAATTATTTGCAGTGAACAAATCATTGATTTTGCAGATTTTTTTCATGTGATCTCTAGCATCATTTCTATTTACCGAGGCCATATTTTCCAATGACTGATGGATCTTTCCTCTTTGTTTCACACTTTTGCATTCCAATCGCCAGTAATTTTCAGTAATCTTGATTGCATGCTTGATCAATTTTAGACTGAAGATGTTGGTAGAATTCTTGAATTTCATCTTCACTGACTTTAGTGGTTGGTGCATAAATTTGAATAGTCATATTAACTGGTCTTCCTTGTAGGGATATCGATGTTATCCCACGACAGACAGCATTGTATTTCAATACAGATCTTGAAATTTCAAGTTCTGTTTGATGATGAATGTGAGGCCATTCCTCATCAATTTGTCATTCCCAGTCTAGTAAACCATGTGATTGGCAGATCAAAAATAGCCAGAGCCAGTCCATTTCATCTTACTAATGCCTAGGATATCAATATTTATCCATTCCATTTCATTTTTGACAACTCCCAATTTTTCTAGATTTATTCTTCATAAATTCCATGTTCTGATAATTAATGGACATTGAATAATCAGAACATGGAATAATCAAAACATTGAATAATTGTATCTGAAACCTGTCCATCATGGATGGCACTGCTGGTATTTAAAAGACCTGTGGCATTGCTTTTAGAATCCCAGAAACATGCTGACCACACAGTGTAATAAACTGACAGACAAGTGGTACTTCTTTCTGCTAGTGATGTGCTTTTTTACCTCAGCATTCACATACTAATGTTGATTGATATTTTATTTATAATATCTTTTCTGTCCCATTTATTTTTTTTGTTTAGAAATTTCCATTTTATCAATTGTATATGATTTCCTTAAATCTCTTTTTGTCCTTTATGATGTGTCCATATCTATTGTTTTCTCCCATTATTCACTCCTTTCTTTACTACTATGGATGTGGTTGTTGTTAAGTACCTGCGAATCAGTTGCAACCCTATGTAGGGTTTCTAAGAAGCAGCTGATGGATTGAACTGCCAATCTTGAGATAGCAGTACACTGCTTATCCTATAGTGCCACACCAGGACTCCATACTCTAGATTTTTTGTTGCTAAGTGCCATTGTGTCAGTTCTTACTCTTAGCAACGCTATATAGGGTTTCCGAGGAGCTGCTGGTGGGTTTGAACTGCCAACCTTGCCATTCAGACCGTTCTTGTAGCTTAGTGCTTTATCCTAGAGTACTACACAAGGATTCCAAATCTTTAGTTCTGCATTATTGAACCATTATTTGCGCTGGAGACATCACTTAACAAAATACATTCATTTTATTAAAATACTATTTTAAAGCTGCTTACATGAACTTAACACTTTAACCCATTATAAAACTGTAAGCCAAACAGTCTGTCTTCTTTCTGAATATAATAACTATTGTTATTATGTTATTATAGTAATAATCTAGAGACTTTTGGTTTTTAGATCATGGAGGAAAAACCCTTTTTGTTATGCTTTCTTTTCTCAAACAATAACCATAAAATAAAACATACAAACACAATCTTTGAATAAAGTAGTAGTTGCTGTTAAGTGCAGTTGAGTGGGTTCTGACAAACAGCAACACTGTACAGGGTTTGCAAGGAGCAGATGGTGGGTCTGATGTGCCAACCTTATGGTTCACAGTTCAGTGTTGATCATATAGCACCACACAAGAAGTTCTATTAAAGTAGGGACATTTTAAATCCTTAAATTGGTAAATATGGTAAATGCTTGAGTACCTGTGACCATGGTAACCATTCCAGATTGGAGCAGGTTGTAAGGCTTCTTTATATGCAGGAAGATAAATTGGTAACCCCCAAAACCAAACCCACTGCCTTTGAGTGGGTTCTGATTCATAGACACCCTATAGGATGGAATAGAATTGCCCCATTGGGTTTCCAAGGTTGTAAATCTTATCAGGAGCAGACTGCACATCTTCCCACAGAATGTCTGGTGAGTTTCAACCTTTTGGTTAGCAGTCCAGTACTTTCACCACTGTGTACCAGGGTGCCTATAAATTGGTAAACATGGTATGAATTAAATTTATTGAGACAAAATAGACAACTGGCAGCAAGTTGGCAATAGAATTATCTCTAGAAAACTAAGGAAAAAAAGTAAAGCAAGACAGTTACCAACTACAGATGAAAAATTGTACATTAGCCCTAAATAGCATACTGATATAACTAAAATGATAATATAACTGCATTGAAAGGCTATCCTGTATAAGTACTTTCATCTTCTGTAATACAGGAAGTCAGTAGTTAATACCTAAAACTGAAAATTAAAAGATACAACAATACACATTCATGGAAAAGAAAAAATTGTACAAACTTTATAATTCAACTCTGAATAGCACACTGCTCTAACCAAAATAATATAATTGCACTGAAAGACTGAAAATTCCATGTACAGCAGTATACATGTTGTTGTTGTTGTTAAGTGCTGTCAATTCAGTGCCAACTCATAGCAACCATGTATAAGATTTCCAACGAATAGGTGGTGGGTTTGAACTGCTGACCTCGTGGCTTGAAGTCCATTGCTGATCCTATAGTGCCACACCAGGAGTCTAAGTAATATGTATATGTTACTGTATTTTAAAATCTGGCATTAGAGCAAAAGAATAAATTAAAGAATGGAAAATGGAACTCCTTAGCTAAGGGAAAATAATTAGCATGAAGAAGCTAACAATTTTTGTTATCCTTAAAGGTTAAGTGGGGGAGGACACAGCTTAGAATGAGAGCCAAATACATGTGTTTGACTGAACCTCCAAATTAGATATGCTTACGCACTTCGTCACAGGTAGTGTTCTTTGAAGGAGTAGCTGAAGGTGCTTCATAAGGTCAAAGGTGAAGGTAAATAGCACACACTCAGTATATTCTTTCCCAAATTTACAAATCAAGTATGCCATTCCAACTTCTGGTAGAGGGAGATTAATCTTAGCTATCTAGTCCTGCTGTTACGGAAATAACCACAAGTAGATAGTATTTAACAAACAGAAATTTATTCTCACCATTCAGGAGGCTAGAAGTTCAAATTCAGAATGCCAGCTCTAGGAATAAGGCGCTCTCTTAGCTCTGGGGAAAGCCCTTGTCTCCTTCCACCGTCTGCAAGCTCAGCATTCCTTGGAGATCCCCATATGTGTTGGCATCAGTCTTTCCCTAGATCTAGGAGCATCACAGTACAGAGACCCCAGTTCCAAAGGATCCACTCCGCTTGGGCTCTTCCTTTTTGGTGGTAGCATGTCCCTCAGATTTCTGCTCACTTCTCTCTTACCTCTTGGAAGTGAAAGATATTGAAGACTGCACCCCAGGGAAACTCCTCTTATATTGCATCAGGGCTATGAATGGGATTCAGTGTAATGCAGCCCATCTTTAATGCTCTCATCGGTTTATCACATCAGATCACATCATGGGGGGTGAGGGTGAGAATCATCACATGCCTGCCATATTGTAACATTACATAACTGCCAAACCCATTAAGTATCATGGTTCAGCCAAGCTGACACATTTTGGGGTGACAGTTCAATCCATGACCGAGATCAAGAGATAGACTAACTGAGCCTACATCTTTGTGTTTAGGAAATGGTGCATTGTTCCAGTCTATCATTATTAAGGTCTTTTAATGTAACCTTTTGTTGTTCTCTTTTTTTGTTTCTTTGATGATCAGTTTTGTCAGAAAGTTAATGGGGAAATTTCATTACCTTTGAATTTTATTTTTTCATGAACTTTTTGAAGCCCTCCCAATTTACTTCTTTTTAAAATTTAGTATAAAATCAAAGCAGGAAAACCTTTTATACTTGAAGATATGCCATTCAATTTGCTATGATTCCCCGTCTTAAAAAAAATAATGCGTATATAATCCTAATGTATATATGTAGTTTATAGAAAATTTAGGATATGACATCTCAAAGCTATTTCTGAATGTACATCTTAAAATCTGTTTTCTTAGATAGTTAAATATATAGTATACTAGAGTATTCAAAATTATAACCTATTTTAACTTCCAGTAAATTTAGCAAAAAGTTCAACAAATCCTATTTGAGTACTTATATATAATTTTTAAGAAGGTTTCAGAGGTTAGAACACTCCTTTTCTCTTAAGGAAGCTAATGATCAAGTTGTTAGTGCCATCGAGTTAGTTCCTAATATTATAGCAGCCCTGTTCAGAGTTTCCAAGGAGCAGCTGGTGGGTTTGAACCACCAACCTGTGGTTAGCTGTCCTGTGCTTATTCTACAGCACCACACCAGGACTCCATGATCAAATAGAATTTGACAAATGTAGATGTTGTTGTTTTATGCCGACCAGTCAGTTTCAACTCATAATGATCTTGTATAGGGTTTCCCAGAATGACTGGTGAGTTTAAACTCCTGACCTTGTGATTACCAGTCCAGTGCTTATCCTGTAGCACCACATCAGATCTCAAATGTAGAAAACTAATAATAAAAATGGCATTAAAAAAACTTCATATTAAGAGGAATTTCGAGAGAGGAGAGAGCACCACCTGCAACTTTTAAAAGTAGAACATGTTCATTATAGAAACTTAATAATTCAGAGACATATAAAAATATAAAATACGTAATTAAAATATAAAAATCATCCATAATTCCACTACTCAGATAATCACTCCCTCATATTTTTGTTTCATTTTTCAAATAATTTTTCTTTACGTTAAATTGAAATCACCTTATTAACTTACATTTTTTTTGAATATTTCTTTCCCAATGTTATTTCTGGGTTTTGGATTTATTTAGACTACTTAGATGATTTCTAGTTGTTTGCTTTACTTGTTGTTGGTGTTGGTGGTTGCTGTTGAGCCACCCTGATTTATGGCAATTCCATGCACACCAGAATGAAACTGCCTGGTCTGTCTCATCTCCATGATCAGTTGCAGATCAGACCATTGTGATCCATAGGGTTTCACTGGCTGAATTTTCATAAGTAGACTACCAGACTTTTCTTGCTAGTCCATCAGCGTTGGAAACTCCCCTGAACCACTGAAACTTGTTAAGCATCATAGCAGTTTGCAAGCCTCCACTGACAGGTAGTAGCTGCATTGACTAAGAATCAAATACACATCTCCCTCATGGAAGGCAAGAATATGATCACTGAACCACCTGTGCCCTGTTTGTGTTTTACTAAAACATTTTAGACTGTTTTCTTCATGCTTATCATTTGAAATTTGTTCTAAATATATCTATTCTTACTCTTGAGCATTTCGGATACATAATTTTGAGGGTTTTGTTTTTGTTTCTTGATTTTTTTAGCTTTCTTCTAAGAAAATAGCTTTTACTTAAGGGATTATATTTTATATTTTTCAGGGTTACTTTGAAAGTTGCAATATACACAGAAACAGGATAGCAGGCTTTGAAGTAAAAGCCTATGCTAACCCCACTGTGGTTCGATGTGAAATTCACCATGGTCAGACTGGAGGAATATATGTCCATGAAAAAGGAAGAGGACAGTTCATAGAGAATAAAATCTACGCAAACAACTTTGCAGGTGTATGGATTACCTCAAATAGTGATCCAACAATAAGGTATTTACATATAATCTTGGTTGGTTGGTTGGTTTGGTTATGTGCCATAGAGTCAGTTCTGACTCACAGCAACCCTATATAGGGTTTCTGAGGCTATAAATATTTACAGGAGCAGAAAGCCTCATCTTTTCTCTTGCGGAACAGCTGGTAGTTTCGAACTGCTGACTTTGAGGTTAGCAGCCCAACTCATAACCAGTATGCTACCAGAGCTTCTTATAATCATAGCTAAAATTTACTTTTTTTCACTTTTTTTTTGTTGTTGTTGTTATTATAAGAAAAGTCAAGATACTAAGCTTTAATTCTTAAAAGTTTTTCCTAGGTATTTCAATACTGTAATAGATTTTACTATAAAAGTCATGTATTTGGATGAGTATTATTACTTACTTATTTTAGAGTGTTCACTTGTTGTTGGTTTTTACTGACCTAAGCCATGTACTATATAAAAATGCAATTGCTGTCATTTTTATTTTAAATTCATCAAGCTGAATTATAGATGAGTAAATAGGGCTTTGACCTTTCCTTGGATCCTAATGATTTTTATCTTCTCTTCTTTTTTTTAGAGTCAGCAGGTAGGGTAACTCAGGAAACTTAATTTTATCTCAGAGATTCTTGGACAGAGAGATTAAAATGATCAAAGTCCAAACTTCATGCTTTTACTTTACTTGAATAGTTCTTACTTTCCCCTCTATGCACAGTAAAACAAATAGATCTAGTCTTAAAGATATTAACCGAAATTGTAGATGAAAGGTATTATAATTTAGTAAAAACCATAAATTAATGTCAGATTTTACTTTTTACTTGCTTTATAAAAGTAAATTATGGACTTCATGTTGCTAATAATCAGCAAAATATTTCTAGATCAGTTAAAAAAAATTTTTTTAATATCTTGGCCACTTTAAAGGGAATTTTTAATGATACTGTTTTGTTTTTTCCAGTGCCTTAGCTCTTAGGAAGAACTAGATGGAAACTTAGAAATCATCTAGTGTGAGTCCCTCATTTTACAGTTTAGGAAGTGGAATGCATAGAAGTTAAGTAATTTGTCCAAGCTTACATGGCCATGAGTGCCCTACAATTGTATAAAACAGATAAACTTTGTTGAATAGAGATAATTAATTTTCAAAAATTGTTATTTTGTATAATTACAGGGGTAATTCTATATTTAATGGAAATCAAGGCGGTGTGTACATCTTTGGTGATGGGCGAGGCCTTATTGAAGGAAATGACATTTATGGTAAGCATGTGGTTTTTATAAGTTTTAAGGACTAGCCTAGCTCTCTGGCATTAGCAAAGTGGACCACTTTGAAACCATTTAAGTAGAAGAATTGATCCAATTTCTTGAAATTCATAATACATATTTTTGTGTGATATTATTCATTTGGCAAATATTTTTAGAATGCCTACTATGTACCAGGCACTGTACCAAATATCAGGGTAAAAATATAAACACATTTTTGATCGTCAGGACACTATATAGTTTTCTTATATTCATTTTTTTATAATCCATTTTTACCAATTTTATCAATGATGTCTGTGCTGGCTTAGTACATTTTTATAGTCACTGGAGAAGGAAAATACCTGTTCCTCATTGGTGCTTTTGAGGCATTAATTCAGCAAACAATTTTTAGTTCTCTATGTGCTATAGACATTAATTTGTCTCTGGACTGAATCTCCTGCTAGCACTTACTAGATAATAGTTATATAAAGTATATTCAATACTATACACTTTTTTAAAAACACCTTAACATTTTATTTAATTAGTTAATCTTAAAATCTACATATCAACCTTCTGAGGCAAATGATAATCAGATCCCTACTCCTTGATCAGGAAATTAAATGCAAAGAGGTTAAATAACTTAATCCGGTTATTTTGGTCACATACGAAGTAGAATTGCTGGGATTCAAAACTTGGCATTCTGACTCCAGCGTATATAGTCTTAGGTGATGGTGGTTATATGCCGTGGAGTCGATTCCGACTCATAGCGACCCTGTACAAGGTTTCCAAGGCTGTAAATCTTGATGGGAGCAGAAAGACTCTACTTTCTCCTGTGGAACAGCTGGGTAGTTTCAAACTGCTGACCCTGAGGTTAGCGGCCCAATTCATAACCACTACGCTACCAGAACTCCGTACTATGCTATAATGTTTGTAACGGTTCTGTATGTATTTATGAGGAGATGTTAGAAAGTTTCTTGAAAAATTCCTTTATCATTCCATTTTCCCACAAACTTTGTAAGCCCCTCGTACACTCCTCATCCCCTTAGTTTTGTCTTGGGTTGTAGTTGATATCAAGTCAATTCTGACTCATGGTGACTGTGTGTCTTATAATACTTAAAATTTTTAACTAACACCAATGTAAAACTTACATTATGGCATTAGGCTTCACCTGTTGACTTTGTAACTCTTATTATTCAATAGGCAATGCATTAGCAGGAATTCAAATTAGGACAAACAGTTGTCCAATTGTTCGACATAACAAAATTCATGATGGCCAGCATGGTGGGATTTATGTGGTAAGTTGATGAGACCCTTTCTGAAAACTCATACAGGAAAAAACACAACCAGAAAAAAAGGGGGAGGTGTGTAGATAATATTCAATTTTTAGAGTATGAATTTGTAACTGACTTTTATAGTTAAACAATAAGACTTGTTATCCCTGTTAGTATATGAAAGACTTCAAATTTTATATTGTGTGTACGGTTGGTGGTGGTTATGTGCCATGGAGTCAAAACTGACTCATAGTGACCCTGTACATGG
>NW_006408542.1:21548429-21549973 GCF_000296735.1 Chrysochloris asiatica | reverse complement strand
CTGTACAGGGTCGCTATGGATCGGAACCGACTCGACGGCACTTAACAACAAACAACAACAACAACATATATAGATAGAGTATTCTATAAAAGTTTAATCAGCACCCAACAGAATATAAATATATAGGCCGTAGGAGAGAAATCTTTGTACCAAAGTTTTTCATTATAAAATAATTGACAAGATGAGATGAACTCATAACAGTAAAGTAGTTGACAGTCAGTGCTAATAATACCATTGTTGTCATTGTTAAGTACCAACAAGTCATTTCCAACTCTGTATAGGGTTTCCAAGGAGCAGCTGATGGGTTTGAACTGCCAACCTTGCGGGTTAGCATTCAGTGCTTTAAATTACCTAACAAAAATTAAGTTTTTAATAACTCGAGACCTTATCACTTTTAAGTTTGAAATAATTTTTAAAATTTATTCACTGGCAGAGCTTCCATTTATTTTACATCTTTGGATATAATAAAAGGTTCTTTTGTTTTATTTAAAAAAAATTTTTTTAAATGCCTGTGGTGCTGTAAGGTAAGCACTGCGCTGCTAACCACAAAGTCAGTGGTTCAAACCCATCAGCCGCTTCTTGGAAACCCTATGAATTGGGATCTTCTCGACAGCACTCTTACTGTGGAATCCTGCTGTGGCACTGTGACTGCTAACTACAGAGTTGAAGGTTCAAATCCACCAACCACTCTTTGGAAACCCTATAGAGGGTTGCTGTGAGTCAAGAATGACTGGAAGGTACTTAACAACAATAACATAGCTCTGATTATAGTAAATTTTAAAGTATACATCAAAAAATAATGTAGAGACTTTGGTAGCGAAGTCTCAACTAGAGGCTACATAAACACTGTTTTCAGTATACCCAGTTGACTTTTTCAAAATAATGATTTCTTTAATTATCTTTAATTGGGGGAGCACCCTAAAAACTACATGTTTTGTTTTGTTAATTTAAGATTTTTATTGTGGATTCAGTGAAAGTTTACAGGGCACTTCATCAGTTTCACATTCAACAATTCATACACCTTGTTTCATTACATTGATTATAATCCCCTCCATATACCATCAGTTAAAAGTATTTCTCTTTATCCATTTTAGCTTTTTTAAAAAAACACGCAAACAAAAATACCCACTCAGGCATATATAATAAATTACATCTCCAAAAGGCACATTCTGTAAGTCTGCTCCTGGCCACCAGCTCTTAGTCCTTCTCTTCTTAGTTGATGAATCTAGAGTCCTCAGCGTCTCCCCCTCTCCATGCCCCCATCTCTGCCTCCATCTCTGGCGCTGCTGCTTCTCTGGATAAGGTTCTGCATTCTGCTTGTGCATTCCTCTGTTGATGGTCCTAGGTTCCTCTGTTTCTGGACTGTAAGATTAACCACTCCCCTTTTTTTTGTTACAAAACTTCTACCTTTACAATTGTGACACTCACGATTAGTCACGATAACAGTTACTCACTTTTGAATCTTACGAATCTTATCCCCATCTCCTTTCACCAGACCCATCTAGACAAGATGATAACTATTCAGTGGGGACTCTTTCTTTCCC
>NW_006408542.1:21544680-21546779 GCF_000296735.1 Chrysochloris asiatica | reverse complement strand
GGAGGTACGCAGACAGCAAGGGACCAATGAACAGATACCAAAAGAAAAGAATGTCCACACCTTTATCTCAGCGGTTCTGCCAGGCATCTGTGGCCGCTCCGATCCTTTTCCCACGTGGTCTCACCCAAGATGGCGGCTCCTGGAGCAGCTGAGCGTCCTGGACTAGAAAGCAATGGATTTCTTGCTTTTGCCACAGATTTCCCCAGCTGTGAGCCTTCCAACCTTCTAAGTATCCCTTTATATGTGGTTCAGAGTTCTGGGACCATCCCCTAAACCTGCTGGTCGGGTATTCTGTGTTGTTGTTGGCGGAGCTCTCTGCTATACGTCCACCTGATCCGCCATCTTGTTTGTTCCTCAAAAAACTACATGTTTATTAAGGAAATATTGTAACTAATGTTAACTTTTATTTAGCATGAAAAAGGACAAGGAGTAATAGAAGAGAATGAAGTCTACAGTAATACTTTGGCAGGAGTCTGGGTGACAACCGGCAGCACTCCAGTTCTGAGAAGAAACAGGATACACAGTGGCAAGCAGGTAGGATTATTTTGAACTCTTGGATGGGAAGTAGATTGTTTTTTAAACAATTTTATGTTAATTTTTTTTTTTTTTTTTAGGTTGGTGTTTATTTTTATGACAATGGACATGGCGTGCTAGAGGACAATGATATATATAATCATATGTATTCAGGGGTTCAGATAAGGTAAATATTTTTACATTTGGCTTTCTTTGGGGAGGAAGTGGGATATAAGTACGTACAAGACAGTTTTCTCTTGTTTAATGCTCAACCTTTATATTCCTCCTTTTGTGTATATATAGTCACAATCTTAATTGTCAGTCTTATTGTAAATTGTCAGCCTATAGCTTTCCTTAAACTAGCTGAGGACAGCAGTGGAACATATGCTATAAGAGCTTATTTGCACTCTTGAGCCTTTGATGCACTGTGAGAGTCAGATCAGCTGTCAGTGTGCTCCTTGGTACTGGGAGAGTGGATCCTGACTGTTCCTTATTGTTCTGTAAGGTATCACTGAGTCAGTTCCAACTCCTGCCATGTTTATGGGACAGACTAGCACTACCCCCAAAGAGTTTTCTAAACTGTTATCACAAAGTCTTTTCTCTCACAGAGCTGCTTGGTGGGTTTGAACCACTGGTCTTTGATTTTGCAGCTGAGTGCTTAACCATTGTGCCACCCTTGACTTGTAATTGAAACCAAAGCAAACCCATTACTATGGAGTCAGTTCCAACTCATGGCAATCCTGTAGACAGAGTAGAACTGCCCCAAAGGGTTTCCAAAATTGTGTTTCCAGAAGTAGACCACAACATCTTTATCCTGTAGAGTAGCTGGTGAGTTCAAATTACACACCTTACAGTTAGAAGCCAAGTGCTTAATAACTGCACCACCTATAAGGAGGAATTCCTCTGTAAGGTGAAATCTGTGGTTTCTCAAAAAGTTATATGCAAAGGCTCTTCAAAAAGTTCATGGAAAACAAATTAAAAGATAGTGAAATTTTGAAGCCCCCCCTTTTTATAAACTTACACTAATTTTTTATAATACATCTGAAGGATAAGACTACCAGTTTGAAAGTATAACATGAATCTTGCTCAAATTGAAGTAAGAGCAAATATCAGATTTATGGTGAAGCTTGGGTAGAAGAATGATGAAATCATTGATGTTTTATGAAAAGTTTATGGGAACGATGCCACAAAGAAATCTGCAGTTTATGGATAGCTCATTTTAAGAAGAGGCATAATGGTATTGAAAGTGAAGCCCGCAGCAGCAGACCATCCACATTAAGTAATCTTGTTTGTGCCCTAATTTAAAAAGCAGAAACCATAACCAACACCATAGACATCTCAGTGAGTTCAGCTTACACAATTTTGAGTGAAAAATTAAATTTGATCAAACTTTCTGCTTGATGGATGCTAAAATGGCTGTTCCCAAATTGGCAGCAAACAAAAACAGAGCTTCCAATGGAAATTTTAAACAAGTGGGATCTAGATCCTGAAGCATTTCTTAAAAGGAATTGTAACAGGAGATGACACATGGCTTTACCAGTGCAATCCTTCTTCAGATGTTTTTATCCTTTTTTGTGTTTGTTCTT
>NW_006408542.1:21519901-21543505 GCF_000296735.1 Chrysochloris asiatica | reverse complement strand
AAAATAAGAACAAAGCAAAACTGACCACATCCATCTTGGCGCCAAGGTTCCTGCGGCGTTTTTCCGTGTTGTTTCTGTTGCCCCCATTTGTCTTGTTTGGTCTCGTCCAATATGTCAGCTCCAGGCCTCCAAGCGCAGCCCAACAGATTCAAAAGTATGCAGTTTTTTACTTTAGCTCCAAACTCTACAAGCTATAAGCCTTCAAACCTTTAAAATATTCCTATCTCTGTGGTTCCAAGTTTTGGAGCTCTGCCCTGGATCTGCTTTGCCTGGTATTCTGTGGTACTGCTGTCGGTGAACTTCACTGCACCTCCACCCTAGCCACCATCAAGCCCCGCCTCACCAGTGCAATCCTAAAGAGAAAACACATTCAAAGCAATGGCTACCAAGAGGTAGAAGTGGTCCAAAAATGCAAATGTTAACCAGTCAAGAGTGGAAGTCATATGGCAACAGTTCTGAGGATTCTTAAGACATTTTGCCTTTTTACTTTCTGAAGGACCAAAGAATGAAAACGTTTGCTTATTATGAGTATTATGAGAAAGTTAGCCAAAGCTTCAGCAGGAAAGCCTCTCCAGAGTCCTCCACCAATGACAATGGTGCTGCTCATTCCTCTCATCAAACACAGGCAATTTTGTGAGAGTTGTGTTAAGAAATCATTAGGCATCCACTTTTCAGTCCTGATTTGGCTCCTTCTGACATCTTTTTGTTTCCTAATCTTAAAAAATATCTAAAGGGCACCCAATTTTGCTTCAGTTTATCATATAAAAACAACTGCATTGGCAGTTCCTTATTCCTTGTCCGGCTTTCACATGCACATGAGGGTACTGAAATTGCCATGGCTTGTATCAAGCACACCTTATTCCTTAAAGTGACATCTTTGCTTTATACTATAAAGAGGTCTCTTATAGAAGATTTGCCTAATGCAGTATGTCGTTTGATTTCTTGACTGCTGCTTCCATGTGTGTTAATTGTAGATCCAAGCAAAGTGAAATCTTTGATAACTTCAGTCTTTTCTCCTTTTCACTGAGTATATCCCACCTTAATTTAGAGACCATCTCAAGAACAGATTTGCTTAGTGTAATACTTTGTTTGATTTCATGACTGATTTCATAACTGTTAATTGTGGACCTGATCCAAATGAAGTCTTTGAAAACTTTAGTCTTTTCTCCAATACAAGTAAAACTTTGCTGAAGAGAATTCAAAAATAATTGCAGCAGTGTATCACTTAAGAACTACAAGACATTCAAGCTGGATTCAGAAAAGGATCTGGAACAGGTGCTACCTACCATTACCAACGTTAAATGGCTCTTGGCTGACTGAAAGCAAGAGAATATTAGATGTTTTCCTATGTTGCATTGGCTACACAAAAACATTTGACTGTGTGGATTATAACAGATTATTATGATTATAGATAATATTTTGTGTTCTTGCAGAACCTGTACATAGACTTAGGAGCAATTGTTCAGATAGAGCAAGGGTTCTGTTTGTGGTTTAAAATCAGGAAAGGTGTACATCAGAGTTGCATCCTTATTGAATAAACTGTATACTTAATCTGTTATTCGAGCTGTGTGCTGAGCAATAATTTGAGGTCTGAAGAAGAATGCAGCATGAGGATTGATGAGAGACCCATTAAAACAACCTGTGATATGGAGATGACACAACCTCTATTATGCTGACATAGCCTTGCTTGAAGAAGGCAAAGAGAACTTGAAACACTTAACTGATGAAACCTTCAGTATGGATTACATCTCAGCATAAAAAAACATCCTCACAACCAGACCAATAAACATCATGATAAAAAGAAAAAAAATGAGAATTTAAGGGTTTCATTTACTTGGATCCACAATCAACGCTCATAGAAACAGCAGTCAAGAAATCAGATGACTTATTATTGCATTGCGCTAATCTGAGTCCTGGTTTATGGCACTACAGGATAATGCGCTGGGCTACAAAGTCAGCTTGAACTGCAAGGTTGGCAGTTCAAACCCACCACTCCTCAGAAATCCTATACAGGGTCACTATGGGTCAGAACTGACTTGACGGCACTTAACAGCAACATCAGTCTTTTTCTAAAAATAATCATCCATTGAACTCTTGGAAACATGGTTGACTCTAACACACATGGATTCTCCACTATGTTGTTATTGTTGTTATGTGCCGTGGAGTCAGTTCCGACTCATAGCGACCCTGTACAGGGTTTCCGAGGCTGGAAATCTTTACGGGAGCAGAAAGCCTCATCTTTCTCCCGCAGGGCAGCTGGTAGTTTCGAACTGCTGACCTTGCGGCTTGCAGCCCAATTCGTAACCACTACGTTAAGTGCTGTCAAATCAGATTCCACTCATAGCATCCCTATATGGGGTTTCCAAAGAGCAGGTTGGTAGGTTTGAACTTCCAACCTTGTGGTTAGCAGTCCAGTGCCACATCAACTGATTTGGGTAATAATTATCAGTGTGTTTTGTGGAAAATACAAAGTTAAACAAAATTAAACCAGCCTTTTTGCTGACAGCGCATCTTTGAGGGGTACCACTGTAGAGTTTGGCCCTCTTTATCTGTGGGCTCCACATCCATGGCTTCAGTCAACTGGAAATGGAAACTATTAGGAAGAAAAGCAAGCAATCCATCAAAAGTTAAGAGGGAGTGAAAAGGGCTGTATACATTGTATTAAAATAGAAGTTTTTAAAGTATATGGGAGGATATACAGAGATTATTATATTCAAGTAGTATGCCATTTTATGGAGTCCTGGTTGCACTGTAGAAATAATCAATGGACTGCTAACCACAAAGTCGGCAGTTCAAATCCATCAGCTGCTTCTCGGTAACCTTATGCAGGATTGCTATGAGTCTGGACTGACTCAACAGCACTTAACAAAAAAAAAGCCAGTTTATAAGAGGGACTTAAATATCTATGGATTTCGGTATTGGGGAGAGTGGTGTTCTGGAAGCATCCCCCACAGATACTGATAGATAAACGTGGATTTCCACTGTTACCTCATATAACATGGGAGATGGTTAGAATGAGTAGAAAAACAATTTAAGTGATACTTACTACCTTTTTTATCACAGGACTGGAAGCAATCCCAAAATTAGACGCAACAAAATCTGGGGAGGACAGAATGGTGGAATTCTAGTTTATAACTCTGGTATGTCCAACTTCTCATTTAATGTTTATAGACATGAGAAATGTACCTTTTAAATACCATAACCTAAATTTTTACATTTATAGGTTTAGGCTGTATTGAAGACAATGAAATATTTGACAATGCAATGGCTGGAGTCTGGATTAAAACAGATAGTAATCCTACACTAAGAAGAAATAAAATTCATGATGGAAGAGATGGTGGCATCTGTATATTTAATGGGGGCCGAGGTATTGTTAATTTTGCATTGGTGAAAAATTTTTCCATTTTTCTTCCATAAAAGAGTGAATCTGTGTTTCTCCCTCATTAAGTCTTAAAATGGTTTAGGAGATTAGTGCCTAGAGTTAAAGTTTCTTTTCTGTTTCTAACCATCTTGAAATTGCCAGTTGTCAGAAAACTTTTTTCAGGTAGAACTTGTTTGCATCCTATCCTCTCTCTGGACTTTTTATTATTCAGAATCATGTGATGTGATTGTAATACACTTCACAGTAAAATTGTAGAAATAGTTCAGAGAAATTAATTGGTCTATAAATTTATAAAAATGACTGTAGTAAACAGATACTGATTTTGTAACCATTCACAGCTGTTTGCTGGAGAATGGAATTAAAGAAGCCAAGGCATGCCTGTTTTAGTATCCAGAGATGCAGACATGAAGCAGTCAGACAATACTTCTTCACAAAAGGAAACTAGGGAAGAGCATTAAATACAAATTATCGTTTCTAAAATGACAATACAACTTTATAATGTGAATTATAGCTTCAGCCAACAAAATTTAATAAGCATAACAGACCTTCAAGTATCTCTGGTGGGAATATATCATGAAGACACACAACGCAGAATGTCACTCAAATTGTGTCTTTAAAAAATGAGTATTTTTAGTCAAGGGGACTGGGGTGGGGGAGTTATTTCAGATATTTGTTAAGTTCTGTCCAATTGGTTCCAACTCATAGTGACCCTGTATAGGATTTCTAAGGAACAGTTGGTGAGTTTGAACCACCGACCTTGTGATTCAGATCTACCTTGTGGTCCAGTGCTTTATCCCAGATCCATACCAGGACTCCATTTTGGGTATGGAAAGTAGCAGTAGTTCACTCTGTCAATTGTTATGTAAGTACTGATTGAACATACTTCTGAATCAAATGCTATGATGTAGATAATAAAGATACAGTGGTTAATAAGCACAATACTATATTGTGAAAGTTTATAAAGGTGTTTAGTAGGCAAGAAGTACTTAAAGTTGAGACAGGACAGGGAGTATAGATTCTTATCAATAGTACTTGAGGTTGTAGTGAATAGGGACTTGGAATAATCTAGGCTAAAAGTGATGAAAGCCTAAACTAACGTGATAGCATGAAAAAAGAGATAGCATGAGAGTAGAAAAAGGAGGGAGCAAATATTAATGATGTTGGTGGTGATGATTGTGTGCCTTAGAGTCGGTTCCAACTCAGAGCAACCCTGTACATGGTTTTCGAGGCTGTAAATCTTTACAAGAGCAGAAAGCCTCATCTTTCTCCTGCAGAACAGCTGGTAGTTAAAAGGGGTAAAATCATTAAGACTGCATCAGCCATTAATTAGCAGCTGAAAAAGAGGTGAAAGATGATACTCTCCTGGTACCAGTGACTATGAGATAAGGTAATACAGAAATGTTTTTGGAAAATGGTATATGATCAGTCATAAACATGCTAAATGCAAGGTGTTCCTTGAGATATCCAAGTTGGCATGACCAGAATGTAATGAATTAATCTAAGCAAAAGAAACAGGTTTAATAATTAACAGTACCCTATGAAGAAGCGTCCCAAAAAACTCATGAAAAAATGGAATTAAAAGATAGTGTATATATTTTTTTTTTCACGAACTTTGTAAAGCACTCTCATATGTAGTAAGTAAAAACTATTGGGATTATAAAATAACCTGCTGACTATCCAGGGAAGAGAGTCAGAACAGACACTTGAATATTAATATCTAAGGAGTGAACAGAAGAGGGAGGAAGAAAGAGCCTTGACATGGGAGAGAGAGGAAATTACAAGGTCAAGATTGAGAAACAGGGACTGTTCATATCTTATTTTAATTCACTATATGGTGTACTGGTGATGTAGTACTCCACCTTAAGGTTGGTTTGAACCACAGGGTTAGCGGTTCAAACACACCAGCCACTACTTGGAAACACTATACATACAGGTCACTGATTCAGAACCAACTCAGTGGCACTTTAACAATATGGAATCCTGGTGTGGTGTACTCTAGGATAAGCAATGAACTGCTAATCACAAGGTTGATGATTCAAATCCACCAACCGCTCCTTGAAACCATATATAGGATCACTGAGTCAGAACTGACAACAGCACTTAAGACATAAGTTTAATAGGAATATTAATAGCTGCCTGTAGACTTTAATGTATAACCAACCTATTTAAAGCTCGGTAACTTGGGGTTGCATCTCAATGTCAGAATAACAAAAATCCTCACCACTGGACCAATAAAGAACATTCTTATCAACGGAGAAAAGATTGAAGGTTGTCAAAGACTCCATTCTTCTTGGATCAACTATCAACATTCGTGGAAGCAGCAGTCAAGAGATCAGCAAATCTGCTGCACAGGAACTTTTTAAAGTGTTGAAGAGCAGAGATGTCAGCTTGAGGACTAAGTTTGAAGAGTAAGGTGTGCCTGACCCAAGCCATGGTATTTTCAATAACCTCATATGGATGCGAAAGCTGGACAGTGAATAAGGAAGATCGTAGAATTGATGCCTTTGAGTTGTGGTGTTGGAGAATACTAAAAGTGCCATGGACTGCCAAAAGAACTAATACATCGGTTTTGGAAGAAGTGCAGCCAGAGTGCTCCTTGGAGGCCAGGATGGCTAAGCTTTGTCTCTCATACTTTGGACATATTGTCCAGAGGGAACAGTCGCTGAAGAAGGATGTCATGCTGGGTAAGATGGAGGGTCAGAGAAAAAGAGGAAGGCCCCGACGAGATGGACTCGTGTGGCAGCGGTAGTGAGGTTGGCCCAGGATCAGACATTGTTTCGTTCTGCTGTGCATGGGGTCGCTATGAGTCAGTTCCGATTCAATGGCACCTGACAACAACTTATGTGGTAGGTGCTGTGCCCATTTTTACAGAAAACAGATAAAGCACCTTACCTATGCAGAGGATCAGTATTTGAAAGCCTAAGTCTTGATTTCCTAAACTCACTCTTAATTAGGTGATAAAAATTAATTAGGAGTAAAGAGTACAAGACATCCTAGGAAAAGGAAATAGATAAACCAAAAGCATTAGGGATAAAAATGTCTAGCATATATGAAATAGTGAAAGAAATTTGTTTGAGGGAATATTTTAAGACTTTAAATGGCAGGTTAGTTTTTTCTGAAAGTAGTTAAATTTAATTAGGGAAGCAATGTGATCAAGTAAGAGTTCTAGGTTATTGACTGGAAACCAATTGCATGAACAGAAAATTAAGAAATTAGAACCCAAAGAGACAGGAAAATAGATTAAGAAATAAGTATAGTAGTAACCAAGACAAAGATTCTAATGATATTTGAAAGAAATTCAATTTAATTCAGTGGTGGTGGTGTTAGTGCCCCATTCCACCCGAACTCTGTATAGGGTGTCCGTATAGTTCAAACCAACCTTTTGGTCTAGTGCTTATCCTACAGTGCCACACCAGGATTAGGCAGTCTCCATGCATCATACAACTTTGTTTACTGGTAGAATGGTTACATGCCATTTCCACCAATTTGGGGTTAAATTCTACCTTATAGTTTCTGAAGTACTAACAAACTTTCCTTTTGATTGAGAAACTGGCCCTGTGAATCTTACAGTTCAGCTAACAAAAAGAAAGTAGAAATACCAGCAACACAGAATAGTAAAGTGCTTTTATCTAAGGAAATATTTTATTATAGGTCTCCTTGAAGAAAATGATATTTTCAGGAATGCTCAAGCAGGTGTACTCATCAGCACTAATAGTCATCCAGTCTTAAGGAAAAACAGAATATTTGATGGATTTGCTGCAGGTTTGTACTTTCTTTTGTTACCTGTAGCTTATTTTCTATATCTGAAATGTTTGATGCATTAGTTCTCTTGCTAACATGCTGCCAAAATGAATATTAATAACTGTTTGAAAGAGGGCACCTAATCCAAGTAACCATGTTCTTCCACCCTAAACCAAACTTAACAAGAACTATTATTGATCAGTAATTATGATCAGTAGTGCATTTAACTAGCTCAGATGCTAACCAGGATGGCATGGAGATGAGTCCACAGAGGCTCCTCAAAAAAGCCTTCTGAAAAACCAGCCATTAAAAATTCTATGGAATATATGGGGTCATGAGTTGGCATAAACTTTTCTCTACGTGATACCTACACATACTAATGGACTCTCCCCCTTCTGCTTAGTTTGCAAAGGAATTAAATGTCATTATTAGGAAGTTTAAAACATTTTTCCTTCTAAACTTATAAAATGTTTAATAAAATGTTGAATCACCTGTCATAACTTCTATAGCAAGCATAATGGACTATTAATGAAGTTAATTTTATTTCAGTGATTCAAATATGCGTTGCTTTAGATGTTAAAGGTTAATATATATAGTTAAAGGAACCAATTCATTAGCTGTATTTCAGGTTTCTTATAATTAACAAAATGATTCATCTACTATTTGCCAATTTTACTTTAGGTATTGAAATTACAAATCATGCAACTGCAACACTAGAAGGCAATCAGATTTTTAACAACCGGTTTGGAGGCTTATTTTTAGCATCTGGTGTTAATGTGACAATGAAAGGTATGTTGGGGCTTGTGTTCTGCTTATAAATAATATGCCATGAAAAAATCATCAGAAGCTGTTTATTAGATAACTTAAATTTCAGTTATTTTGAGGGAAACATGGTTTGTACTCACTCTATAGTTGGTAAATTTGCATCTTAAAATGTGCAAAGCATTTCAATTCTTAAGCTGATTTTTTATAATTACTTTGCGTCTTAAAATTAGCAACTCTTATTAATCTCTTTGCCTTCTATTTTTTTCTTTTTTTGTTACAGATAACAAAATAATGAACAATCAAGACGCCATAGAAAAGGCTGTTAGTAGAGGCCAATGTTTATATAAAATATCAAGTTACACCAGCTATCCCATGCATGATTTTTACAGGTATATTTCTAAATTATTTGAGTCCTGAAACAATGAAGTTAGGTTTTATTTTCTAAATTGGCATTGCCCACCCAGCATTTTTATAGATTCCCCTTAAATGTTGTAAGATAAAGCAGAGTAAATTGACCATACCTGAAAACTTTTTAATTGTCCAAAAAGGATCCTGTGTTTGATATGGAAAACTTCTTGTAAGTTGCAAAGCTGGCCAGTCAGTACTCCTAGGCATGTGGGTGACTTGACTCAACAGACTTGATAGGAACCGAACATTTTTAAATTGTTGGAACTGCCTTTCAGCAACTTACAAATCATTTCTCCCAGAAGACACAACCAAGACATTTTATTGAGGTCCCATTTCTCAAAAATTAGTCTGGACTGTACTGGCCACATATATCATATATTTTCCCATTTTATTCCTTTCCTACAACCCAAATGCATTCTTTTCAATTAACATGTTCAAGAAAAATAATGTAAGCTTTTGCTTTTTAGATGTCACACCTGTAACACCACAGATCGAAATGCCATATGTGTGAACTGCATTAAGAAGTGCCATCAGGGACATGATGTAGAATTTATTAGACATGATAGGTATGTAGCACACTTGATTCCTATGTTAAGCAATTCTTTTCCCCATCATTTTCCTAATTTTTGGGTTTTCATTTTGCTTTAGGTTTTTCTGTGACTGTGGTGCTGGAACACTGTCTAATCCTTGTACATTAGCTGGTGAGCCTACACATGATACAGATACACTATATGACTCTGCTCCACCTATAGAATCTAATACATTGCAGCACAACTGAATTCCTTCCCTAAAGAAAAAGTCCTGCCATTCTAACATCATAACTTAAAACTTTTTATTTGGAAGAAGATTTAAAATATTTGCCCATGCTACAGGAAGAGACTGTATTTAAAATGGATACACAAGGTCAGTTGACACTATGAAGCTCAAGCTACCAAAAAGAAAGTGGCAATATATTGACTCAGGATCTCAAAGCTGGGTGTTTTAGCATTACTGTGTAAAGACTTTTGAAGGGACAGAGTGAAGAAAGTAAGCTGCAATTTTGTACAGATACCAACTTCTGAAAAGCTGGTGTTTTTACAACTAGCATTGAATGCAGTCCAATTTGCAGTAGTAATCGTCAATAGACAAGCAGCTTTGTTGCTGCCTTTATGGACATGGGTACCAATTGCTTTTGTAATATGGTAAAATGTGAGCTAGCACTTCTGCGTTTCTTTTGATTTTTTTAAACATGTATTCAGATTGAAAAATATGATTTTAATGCTTTAATCTCATGTAGTTTGTTTTTAATTTCAAGCAAAATCTTATTGTACTTGAATGTGCCCTGTTTTGTTAGCACACCTAGACTTGCTGTAACTGTACTCATGTCCCAGTATGTACGTTCTTTCTATGAAAGAGAAAACACTAATCTTAAATTATATCCAGCAATGTTTCTGGTATCCTTTAAGAAAAGTTAATACTATTATTTCCTTCCCTTCCCTGTGCAACATTCAAAAACCACCCACCCCTAGAAAAAGTGAGTGTTTTATTGAGACTTCCTAGGAAGGGATGCACTGTAAAACAAAAGTATTCTTGTAACTCAGTTTTGTGAAAGATAAAAACTACTATGTTTTAAAGTACACTTTAGAAAGTCTCTTCAAAACAGTCCTGTATTTGAACTCTGTTCATAGTTTTTTTTTTGAACAGTTTAGACAAACTGCTGGAAATTAAAACAATTTCCTGCATTAACAAGTATATATATATATACAGCCCTATACAGTTTCATAGTCCCCCCCCCCATTTATGTGTATTGGTGACAGTGGGTATAAACAGCCTGAAAGTGTATGCATGTACCATAACATCTAGACTTAATATATTGTGGAGTATTCAATAACCATTATGTAGAAGGTAGATAAGAATTAAAAGGGTTTAATTTCCTAGAAAGAAAATGGAAAAATGGTCATTTTTAAAAAATAAAGTTTATTAGATCATAATGTTGTCTGAATTTACCACCTTCGTCAAAAGCCAATTCAAACCTTCCAATGTTGTCTATAATTCTTTAATCAAAGCCAACAACTTATGGACAGCTTCAGCTTCTATAGTCGACCTTTCACTAGCCAGGCAAACTTCCCTTTAAAATTTAGGGGGAGAAAAAAAAATTTTTTTTTTTTTTTTAGTTTAGATTTTTCCACTGTGCATTTTTTAAGCAACTATATAGTAAAATGATATTCAGTTATAATTACCGAAATAATCGCAGTGACTTCATCATCTTCTCGAATTCTCTTGATTTTCTGTGTCCCTTTTGAATAACCTCCTCTGGGAGATTAGCAAGTCTTGCTGCCTTGAAGCCGTAGCTTTTAGGACAAGCTCCCTTAATGAATTTGTAGAGGAAGGTAATGGTCTCCTGGCTAGGATCTTCACATTCATTTTCTACCATGCATGCCTTTAAAAAGGAAAAATATTTTTTGAGTTAACATCAATTGTTAGTGACCCTGTATAGCATTTACGAGCAGTTCAGCATATTAACCCACCATCAATAGAAGTACCCAAATTAATTTGTATAAGTTTGTACACACCATGTGTCCTAGACGTACGGCAACATTTTGAGAATAATCTTCCACTAACGAATGGTAGTGGGTAGAAAACAATGTACGGCACTTTATATTCTCAGCAAGTTCCTTAACAACTGCATTTGCTATTGCTGTACCATCAAATGTTGCAGTACCTCTTCCTGTAAAGGTAAAACATGTTATTAAAGTTTAGCCGTCTTAGCAACCCGAAGGTCAGATTTCCGACCTTGTGGTTCAAGCCAACCTTGCAGACAGTCCAGTGCTTATCTTACAGCAAGCACTACACCAGGAACTAACATTTAAATTGTATATGAATTATTTCATAGCAGCCTTACATAGCGTTTCTGTGGCTATAAAAACCTTTTTACTGGAGCAGAAAAAGCAACTGGTGGATTTGAACCGCTGACCCATTGGCGAATAGCCCAATGTGTAACCCCCACTTTCAACGAAAGGACTGCTAAAATTACTCTCCAAAAATTTAGTTACATTTGGCAGCTAACTGAAAGGTCCGTGGTTCAAAGCCAGCAGTGACACCGCTACAGGATGTAGTACCGTCTGTGTCCATTGAAATTACAGCCTTAGAAACCTTATGGGGCAGTTCTGTTCTACAGGGTTAGTTGATGTGACTTGAGCATGGTTTTTGTTGTTTTTTTTTTTTTTTTAAAAAAAAAGCAAAACAGTGATGGTTCAGTGGTAAAAATCCATGCCGGAGACCTGAGTCCAATTCCCAATTAATGGACCTCCCTCAAGAATAGCCACTGCTTGTTTCTTTGCCTCTACAGCTTTCAACAAAGATTCCAAACTAACACAGCCATTGACAACCCAATGCATAGGATTATCAGGAGTTACTTACAAGCTGTTGTTAAATGCCATCAAGTTGGTTCTGACTCATAGCAACCCAGTTTCCGAGTGGCTGGTGAGCTTGAACTGCCGACCTTGCAGTCTAGCACATTAAACTCCAACGCCACACCAGGACTCTACCACATTAGCACCCCTGAATTCTTAAACTCACTTCTAAAACTAAAGCAGCTAGACTTTCATCCCCAAGTAATGGTGAGTTGCATGCTCGTTTTAGGGGAAATTTCCTTTTTTTAATGTCTCCTTCAGGCAATCTTCAAAAAAAAAAAATTTTGTGCAGTAATGTTTTTAACATAGGCTTCAAACAAAAATAGTAATGCCTTACCTAATTCATCCACAAGCACTAAAGAATGTGCTGTTGCATGTGTAAGTATGCTGGCAGTTTCACTCAACTCAACAAAAAATGTACTTTCACCTTAAAAAAAAAAAAAAATCACAAATGGATACTCATTTTAAGAACCATAGAACATCTTTCATATTTTAATCAGTTGGTACTGTAGATTATGTAAGTTTCTCAATAAGAAAGTTATGTAATTCTTAGACTACTGAAAATGATGTTTTATTGCAGTTAGCTCTGCGTTAACACCAGAAATTCAAGACTCAGAAATTAATCTTGGAGGAGGGAGGAAACTCACCTGACATTATTCTATCTGAGGCACCAAGTCTAGTAAACACTCTATCAATCGGTGTAAGCCTACACACTTCAGCAGGTACATAGCAACCCATCTGAGCCATTACAGCTAATAGGCCAGCCTGTGAGGGAGGGAGGAAAACCTTTTTATGACTAGTATGAAATGAACCTATTTAAAAAAAAAAAATTTACCAAACACAGAGACAGTAAGCCAAACTTACAAATGTCTGTTTTCCTTAAGAACACTTATGCAGGAGCCAGGCAGTCAAAAATCTTTAGTAGTAGAGAGGCTTAGAGGAGGTTAAGAGGCTGAAGACTTAATCTTAAAACCTGCATATATAACCACATTTACACTAGTGATTCTGAACCGTGATTTACCTGAGAGAACTCATGGCACCTAACAAAAAAAAGAATCAATTATCATGTTCCATTTCTCCAGGTGGTTCTCTTATTAAAGAAAACCAGTGCACTACACTTACACTGCCTCTCTCATTAGAAATTTGGTGAACAGGAATACAATATAGGTAAGTCAGCTGATTTTGGCCAGTATCTATTTATTACATTTATAAAAAAGGACCATTTCATCCCTAGAAACAGTTTCCAAATAAGTCCCTACTAGAGATCCTGAATTGTATCTGAATAAGTCTGGCATGGGTATTTCATAAGAAAGGTTCCTACAATGAGACTACAGAATCACTGCTTCCCCACAAACAGACCATCAAATTGGCTCAAGTCAGTTTCCTTGAATAGGGTTTCTAAGGAGCAGCTGGTTGGTCTGAACGGATGGCCTTGCAGTTATCTATAGCACCACATTGTTAAGTGCTGTTGAGTTGATTCCAACCCACAGGCACCTTGTATAGGGTGGTTTCAAGGAGCAGCTAGTGAGCTTGAACCACCGACTTTGCAGATTGAGGCATTAGCCCACTGCACCACACTAGGACTCCTCCACTGGTGGTGGTGGCTGTGTGCCGTGGAGTCGGTTCAGACTCTTAACGACCCTGTCCAGGGTTTCCAAGACTGTAAATCTTTACAGGAGCACAAAGTCTCATCCTTCTCCCGCAGAGCAGCTGATGGTAGTTTCGAACGGCTGACCTTGCGGTTCACAGCCTGATTCATAACCACTACGCTACCAGAGCTCCTTTCCACCACATTTGCACCTCTGAATTCTTAAATTCACTTCTAAAACTAAAGGTCATTTTTGCCCAAACTCTGAAAAGTTACACTGAATTAAAAACTAGATTGTAGCCCCTATCTAATTCTACCCTGCCCGTGGTTTCAATCTCCATATTTTCATTATTGTTATTTCCCATCTCTTCATTATTTTACAGTATTCTTTTATATCTATATTTTCTCTCCAGTAAGTGTGCCTTCTTCATGAGCCACCTATATGTAATATCTGCACATTACTTTCCATTCAGCCTCCTGGGGATTTGAATCCAATCAAATCAAATAACTTAAGAGATCCTATAACTCCTCTCTTTTTTCACATATTACTCCTAACATTAGGCAGAAATCCCTGGGTTGTGAAAACGGTCAACTACTAGCCAAAAAGTTGGCAGGTTCAATCCACCTTGGAAGACAGGCTTAGCATCTACAGCCTTGGAAACCATACGGTGCACAATTCTACTCTGCATAGGTGGGGTCACTTAAGTCAAACCAATAGTATTATGCAGATAGCTGACTTACAAAGAAAACTGTCCATTTTGTAATCAGTTCCTTCTTAGTAATTATCTAACTCATGCCATTTGGAAAAGGATGGCCTAAATATGCAACCTATTCCTTCCTGAAGTGTTACAAACGATCTGATAACAAAACTTTAAGAATTAGCTTACCTGTCTCATGAGTGTAGATTTGCCCCCCATATTTGGTCCAGTAACAAGTACACAGTCAGCTTTACCATTTTCCGCCTCTTCATCACAGCCTATTAGGATGTCATTAGGAATAAAGTCATCTCCAAAAAAAGTCTTTGTAATGCAGGGATGGCGTGATCCTTTAAGCTCTAAGAATGGAGGAGTGTCATCTTCTGGCAAGATAATTACTGGACGACACATAGGACCATCACCACCTCGACTATAATTAGCCAGACACAACAAGACATCTGTAAAGAGTAAAAGTTTTCATCATTTTGGAGTTTTTTGGTTAGCAAACTAGCATACACATTCAACAGCACAAAATCCCAACTTCTATAATGTCTTCCAAAATGCATTTCACTCGTGGTATAGTCTACTTGCTGCTATTATAGACACAGCAGTGTTTTTCTAAAGGCTGGCATTCTAGTTGCCATCTAATTATACAAGAATATATAAAATGATTCATCTGCCTAAGTATTTTATATGTCTTCATTTCAACACTTGTAATAAAATGAGAAATGACTCAATTTTGGCCCAAGGATCTCTAACATCTAGAGAAGAATGCCAAGGGTAAAAGGTAAAAGCACAGATGTGCAATTTGTTCAGCAAATGTGCTAACTGACCTCTTACCTTGATCTAATTTTAACATTATAATACTCCATGGGGGAAGCAGAACCTCCTGATATTAAAACAACCTTGAGAAGAAAATTAATTGACCAATTTTGAACATTTCTGTTGAGAAAGGATTTTACAAACCATATTTTTCCCAAATCAGCCTAAGGTAAAGACAGTATAGCTATTCTATTCTGGATAGCTGTGATCAGATGAAAGTAGAAAGTTAAAACAATTTAAGAAAACTGTTTGCTATGGAGTCCTGATAGCACTGGACTTGCTAACCACAAGGTTGGAGGGTCAAACCTACCAGCTGCTCCTCAGAAGGTTGCTGAGTCATAAACAACTCAATGGCACTTAACAACATGGTGGCTACATTTTTTTTTTAAAGCTTAAACTCTCAAAGAGTTTAAAAAGCTCCAAGTAAATTGACCATAATGATATAAAAAAAAAAAAGTATTAATAATTAGCACTAATGAAAAGAGGGAGTATAAACTCTTTAAATGTGCATGTGTATGAATTCTGTGAAATACAAAAAATAAAAGGTAAAGGCTAATAAAACTTAAGTACATTAAACAGTGACATAGATTATTCAAAATTTAAAGAAAGGCCTGAGACCTACTAGTGAACAACTTGAATTGCTATGGCAATCTAGTTTTCCCTAGTGAGGAGGCAAAAATACACTGTTACTTGTGTCTAGGGTTATGTGGGAATGAAGACTCTGTCCAATGCTTTACTAACCCATGCCCAGGAATAAGTCGGTAAAGTTCTTACCCAACACTGCAGTACACTCTACAGCAGATTGCCAGTCCTTGTAATTTTTATCAAAGTTATAGAACAGTCGCCGCATGCAATCCTTCAATGATACATCTCTCCGTTCTTCAGCATTTATCAGATTAGTCAACTTCTTCTCAATAGTTTTGGTCCAGTATCGTTTACAGCCTTTCTTGGTAGATTTCAACTCATATTCTTCTGGCAAATTACGGGTGGTGAAACTCTCCGGAATTTCCAACTGATACCGGTTCCTACCAATTCCCCAATAGACTATATTCCTACAGCCAATTCGGTTGCGCTGCTTCTCCAAGTACTCCAGGAGGCTCTGCTCATTTTCTCTTATGTCCGCAAGAGCTTGGTCATAATCTGAGTCAAATCCTGCTTTAGGAGTAATAAGTCCAGTTTTACGAGCCTTCTCATGATCAAAGGCTGTATCCCATCGATTTAGTTCTGCAGTCAAATCGGGAAAACGGCCTTCGGGATTTTTTGTCTTAAGAGTCATGACCTGCTTGAGGAGTTTAGACTTAAACTCATCAACAACATCTTCCATTGTCTCTATAATTTTACACATTATTTTGAATCCTTCCAGAGCAGCAAGAAAATCAATAATCTTTTTTTTGCTATATGTTGTTTCCTCATACATTATAGCCCTGCTATCTGGATGGTTCTGGCTCTTCAGGGGTGACCCAACATTATGTATTTTGCTCAGCAATCTCTCAAGGTCTGGAAGCTTCTTTAGAAGGTCTACAACCTCAGAGATTTTATCAGGTACAACCATGAGATCTTCTATAGCATCTAGTCGATCATTGATAGGGAAGGGGCTACAGAGTGGGGCACAGAGCCACTGCTTTAGAAGCCGTCTCCCAAACGGAGTATGGCAAGTGTCAATCCTTTCTAGCAGGGTCCCTTCAGTAGAACCATTTGTCCCATTCAGAAAAATCTCCAAGTTGTTTAATGTCACCGCATCTAGCACCATTCGTTGATTAGCTTTAGCAAAGATAGCACCAGGCCTTGTAGCACTGACCATGTCAGAATCCAAGGGAATATATTCTTCAAAATTGGCCATTGATAAAAGTTCCTGGTCAATAAGGCATTTTTTGAGGTAGAAAACACAACCACCCAGAGCAGATAAGGCCAATTCACTCTTCTCTCCTGGTGTCAACCCAATGGAATCAGACTCTGAAGTCATACCTTTAAGCACCTGGGGTAACACTGCCCCATTGTCTTCATTTAGCTTTTCTGTAAAATATCCTTCTTCAAGGAGTGTTCTCAAAGTTTTGGCTGCATCCCAAAACTGAGAGCCTGGTATCAGACCTTCCTGAAGAGAAGAAGATAATGAGCTCTTCAGAATCATCTTGGTTTCTGTTGAGAGATTTCCTTTCTCAAACAAGACTTGTACTGGAGAATAGTGTGCCACTAGAGTCCTAAACCTGGAACAATGGCGATCATCTGAAAACTGACCTACATAAAACTTTCCCAGTGAGGTATCAACAAAGCATACACCATACACACGAGTATGGCCAGAAGAATCTTCCTCTTTTTCTTTGAGGCTAAGAAGATACTTGCTGTAGTTCTCAGAGGGATCACCTTCTAGCACACTATAGGTCTGTGTACCCTTGGTAATGATCCTACAAATCTCCCTCCTTACCACTCTATCATGCTTTGATATATGTGCCATCTTTCGGCAACGTGCCTCCATCATTTCTGGGGTCTCAGTTTGTTCCACTCGTGCTACTTTATAACCCTTCTGCACCAAGGAATCGGAGTACCTGCCAAATGCAATTTCAGGGAAACCAGAATGGGCCCAGTTGCCTTTCATAAATACCAGTCCCAGTTCATTGACTCCAATGAGAGCATCCATGTGGTACAACTCATAAAATTTCCCCACCTTATAAAAGATGACAAGATCAAAATTCTGAGACTTAATCTGCCACCACTTCCTCATTCCAGGAGTACAAGAATTAAGGAAATCCTCAGGTACATAGAGTGTAGATGCATCAAAATCAGGGTGATCAGGACGCCTCCTGCGTTCATCTCTTCTCTTTTCCACTTTAAGCCACTCTAACGTTTCATGATACCAGACAGTGGGGCGGCTACTATCATCGCCGCTTCCACTGTGGGTCTGGGATTCAGAATTTTGAAGCGGAGAGAAAGCAGTCAAAGTACTCTTAGTTTCTGGTGAAATGCCAGTTGTTCTTTTAGTGGCCGAAGGCATTTCCTTCCTTGAATTTTTCCTTTTAAGAGAGCCATTTCCAGTCACCATTCTCTTCCGCTTTGGAGCAACCTTGACAGGACTGTATAGGCCTTCGCTCTCACTGTCCCCCATTCCACTGCTTATTTCATCACTGCTCCCTTCCTCCTTCGCATCTGGCTTGAATTCCACATCAGAACCACCAATGTCACTCTCAGAGTCTGATATGACTCTACGTTTTTTTACTTGGCGGCTGCTACGCCGAGATCCTTGTATCTTAGGCTTTACTTCCTCTTCACTCTCAGTTTCCTTATTTTCTTCACGTTTAGTATAGGCTGCACCTACCTGCCAAGTAAGGAAAGAGTTGTGTTTTTTTTTAAAATGGTGGTACACTATAATACTGCTGTAGAATATCAGTAAGCTGTAATTTCATATACAAGGGCTTTCAAAACATTCAAGTAATTTTAAATTCCATCATGCCCTAATTCCATTTTCCTGTAAACTTTTTGAAACCCTCCTCAGAAATGAGAAATTCAGAGAATATCAACTAGACAATCTCAGTGTCAACTTTAAGACAAGTGTCACTGCAGAATAAAGTTGAGTGCTGTCCACGTTCTATCCTATCCAAGTGATAAAACCATTAAACATGACCAACCAGTAAGTGATATCCTCAAGTGTCATAGTCATAACTTTTCAATCTCCTTCTACAATTACACAAGAGAAGTTTACCATTTGATAATATCTAGAGCAAATCATACTGGTTCTAGTCCTTATCTTCCACAAACCAGCTGTATTGGTTGGGCAAGTCATCTATCATGGGTCACTCTTCATGTTTTCTAACTCTAATATTAGCATCCAGTTCTAAACCTTTGATGACTGCAATAATTCCTTGTCTTACGTAGAAAATAAGGTTTCTACCACCAGACTACATGACCTTATGAACAGGTCTACTATTTCTAACTTTACCTGCTACCAAAATGGTACTATCTCTTATAGCACATACCTTGCCCTCACAGGACTGAGAAATTAAGTAAAAGGGGTGCTGTTGCCAACTACTGAGATTTTGAAAAATCAAACTTACCGAAATCCACAAGCATACAAGTATGCATATATGTGTGTAATACTTACATATATAAAAAACAAGAAATCATTTTACTATGCTCTTTTTACCCTGTCACCCTCCAAACACAAAAAGGAGCCCTGGATGACTAAGTGGTGAGCTGCTAAGCAAAAGCTTGGTGATTTAAACCCACGAGCAGCTTCCAAGGGATAAAGATAAAGAACTTTGTTTTTGTAAAGATTTACAGTCTGGAGGCATGGAGTTCTGGTAGCGTAGTGGTTACAAGTTGGGCTGCCAACCGCAAGCTCAGCAGTTCGACACTACCAGCCATCCTACAAGAGAACAATAAAGCTTTCTGCTCCCATAAAGATTTACAGCTTCGGAAACCCTATGCAGGGTAACTATGAGTCAGCACTGACTCCACGGCACACCACCTCCACCACAGTCCTGGGCCAGTTCTACTCTGTCCTATAGGGGCTGCTGTGAGTCAGAATCAACTCTAGGCAATGAGTCCTAACATTAAATATTAATGTCCCACACCTCCAGCTCTTCTTCCTCTTCTGGCTCTGAGGGCTCATGACACACTGCCAGTTCAAGCCTCTTTATCTTGTCTTTATTTAAGGCATCATCTGCACGTTGCATTGCTCTGAGTATTTCCGGCTTTGCACTATAAAAATGACCTCCCTTCTGGGCTTCCCTTGCTTTTGAACCTAGAAAAAAATACATATTAATAAATAAGAACTGTTGGCTGAATAGTTTAGCCTGTAATATTTGTTCTAAGGTATCAAGACTTAAAGCAATTATCAAGTATTATTTTAAATATCCCATTATTTTTTATTGATATAGATAGATCAATAAAGTTCTTATAGATACAAAGCCTGGTATGGCGTTATATATATTCAGTATATGTTGTATTTCATTTCACTGAAAGGAGTTCCTATATTAACTCCTATAAGCCTGGTGTGGCTCTGAAGGATAATGTGCTAGACTGCAAGGTGAGTTTGAGCTGCAAGGTCGGCAGTTTCAAACCCACCTGTCGCTCCTTGGAAACCCTATACAGGGTCATGGGAAGCCACTTGACAGCACTTAACAACTCAACAACTCTATTACTGATACTCCTACCCACTAGACAAAAGGCAGAATATATCACAAATCTAAAAGATTTGAGTTGTTTTAAGAAGCAGAAATAGAATGTCTTTTTCTGCTCTTCTGCACAAACATAAATAAAACTGGGGGTGGGGGGACGACAACTTCCAAAGAATCCAAAGAAGTAGTCACTTTTATGAGTTGCCCAATATTAAGCTGGAGTCCTGGCGTGGTACTGTGTGTTAACGCGTCAGACTATAAAGCCATTTGAACTGCAAGGTCGGCAGTTTGAGCTCACCAGTTACTCCTTGGAAACCCTATACAGTGTCGTTATGGGTCGGAATCGACTCAACAGCATGTAACAACATTATTAAGCTACAATTTCCCAATGTGTCTAAAGAGTTACATATACCCAAGCTACAAACTACAAGCAAAACCAGCCAGCAGGTAGCTTAAATGTTTCCCCAAGTGCCTGCGGCAGCATTATCCACACCCCTGCTCCCCACTATGTAATTAAGACTACTGTTCACTGCGAATCTAAAAGACAAAAACACAAAATAAAGTCCCACTTTTTTTTCATCCATGCCTCTTTACTGATTTAAAGACTGTACTACGAGATTATAAATAGAGTAAAAACTATAAGGCAGACATTAAATAATAACAAGATAATCATTTTCTTGACCTTCTTAATCATTTCAACAAAAATTTCAAAATTAGTCCTAGAAAAGGATTCATTTTGCATCTAGTCCAATGTTCTTTTACTCTGACTAACCATTTCCAGAAAATTATTTTGATTGCCCAAAAATTTTCTGATTCTTCTTCCATTTTGCTTATCAGGATTTCCAATTAAACAAATTAGCCCTCCTCTTCCTCTCCCCACCTTGCAGGTTGAACACTATGGCTAAAAGGCATAATTCTCAGAGATTTCTGGGGAACTGACCCTTGTTCTTATTTTACAACATTGAGTTCAGCAATTGGCCTAACAAATGTTAGTATAAAGAAACCAGTACTTACTCATGCTCTAGTGTACAGTGTTCTCCAACCATACTATGTGCACACTGAAAATTCAAAAGAATGATAGGTATACCTAATCTTAAGTGAGCCTACACCTGCAGGCCAGCTGATGCCTGTGATATATAAAGCTGGGCCTGGAAGGTCTAACTCATCTCAGATGTGCTCCTGAATACGTAAGAATTTTTGGTGTTGCTGACATCCTGTCTACATCCTTTCTTTTGATTCCTTTAAAATAAGCATACTTCTAATTTCCCCTATTTATGTCTGAATCTGCTAATTTGATTATTAATTGCAATCATAATCTCATTTGCCCCTTAAGGACATAATGTTCTAAGGCCAGAAATAAAAAATTTCATTCTGCTGGCTGAAGACCAGCTGCAGCTTATCCTTTCCCCATGCCAGAAGCTTTTACAACCACCACTCTTGTACTCAGTACTCAAGGGAGATTCTCCATGGGTCCTTCTCTTCCCCCCACATGCACATGTATGTTCACACAGGCACACCAGGGTGGTTCTTACCTGTATATGGCTTTACTAGCCTTTTGCTGACCCAGCCCCTGGTTGGGTTGTCATCAAAAAACTGTACATGAACTCGGACTGATTTCCCTTTCTCACGGATGAATGTTCCATCAAAAGGATGGTTATAAACCAAGCAAGGCCACCAGGGGTAACCTTCCATCTTTGCCCAAACCAGATCACCTGGTGAGAAGTCACAAGCACTGCTGCTAAAAGAAAATACACAACTTGGTTATTATTTGGTCAAACTGCCTTAAAGGCAATTACCTACAAATCAATCTCAGCAAGACATCATTAAGACTCCTTCAAAGTCTTCTGGTAGCAGTATTAAAGTTCAGAAATTCTAGAAATAAAAATTCTTGCTTAAAAATCAGATGTTTTAGGTCACTTTTAAAACATAGAATGCAAATATCACAACCCTACTAATTAAAGGAGCTCTGGTAGCGTAGTGGTTACGAGTCATGCTGCTCGAGGTCAGTTGTTTAAAACTACCAGGTGTTCTGTGGGAAACAGATGAGGCTTTCTGCTCCCATAAAGATTTACAGTCTCAGAAACCGTTTTCTAGGTTGCTGAGTCGGAACTGACTCCACAAGACAGCACTATTAAAATAAATACAAATATAATCAATTCTGAAATCTCAGAAGTATTCAAAATTTCATTGTACATGCTCTCAAAATTATGACTTACACCTATAATACGGCACCTAACAGGAAAGGATCAGACCCACAGAATTAAAATGCAACACAAACTGATTATTTGTTAATTTCATTAAGCTCCTATGCATTCCAAACACTCCAAAATTCCCAGCCCTCTGTAGAACAGAACAAAATACTGTCTGGTCCTGTGCCATTCTTACAATTGTTGTTAAGTACTGTCAAATCAGTTCCGTTTCATAGTGACCCTCTATAGGGTTTCCAAAAAGCAGCTCTTGAGTTTCAACCACTAACCATGTGGTTCTCATCTCTTATCCTACAGCACCACATCAGGCACTGTCGCTAAGTGCTGTCGAGATGGTTCCGACCCACAGCGACCCTGACAGGGTTTCCGAGACTGTAAATCTACAGGAGCAGAAAGCCTCATCTTTCTCCCGTGGAGCAGCTTGTAGTTTAGAAACTGCTGACCTTGTGGTTCGCAGCCCACTTCATAACCAGTACGCTACCAGAGCTCCTTAGAGCTCCTTATACTAGACCCTAAAAAAACTACGAACTACAGAATGCCTCCTAGTCACTATGAGTCCTAACCAACTGAGAGCACTTAACAATTTCGTCTTGGAGATTACAAAATACTCTCAAAAATGCAACTAGGTAACAAACAAATACACATTTTGGTGAAACCCCAAGGTAGACGTCGGATGGCTCAAGCCCACCGAAATTCCATTTTGCCTGGTATGAAGCAACAAAGCACTTGCAGGCATCTCCGGGTCACCTTACTGGCTCCTAGATAAACTAAATGACAAGATCAAAGTTTCAAGCAAAATATGTGAGCCAAATCTACAGCCTAAAAGTTGCTTTCTGTCCTCAAGAGTAACTGAGGTTTCTGACAGAAATTCAAAAGACATGAGAATGTTTTGTTCTCTATAATTAATAAAATAGTAGTATTAGCATGCATAAATTAATTGTTCTGGTTTTATCCCAAAGAATGCATGCTTTCTAAGAAAACTGTTACTCTATAACTCTCATTTGTATAAAATATGCCATACAAATTGTTTAAAATGGTGTTCAAAGGTCTTTAAAATGCTTAGAAGACACTCCTTTCAAGTAACTAGTTTTAAAGAATTAATGTCTAAATTTATTTGAAGACACACATGCATCCTTGTCAGGGACCAGCCCCGACAAACTTATTAGGGGGCTCACGAAGGGAGATGTGGAGTCGGTAATAGAAATCACATGGAGTTGACAGTTTGTTCTGAATTCAGGATGATGATGCTTCTTAATTTTTCATCTCTTTATATACTGTTAAAATCTCATAGTGTACAATGATTTCATACACAATCCATTTCTTTGAAGCATTGTTGTTGTTGTTGTTGTTAAGTGCCGTCGAGTCGGGTCCGACCCATAGCGACCCTGTACAGGGTTTCCGAGGGTGTAAATCTTCACGGGAGTAGAAAGCCTCATCTTTCTCCCGCGGAGCAGCTGGTAGTTTCGAACCGCTGACCTTAAGGTTCGCAGCCC
>NW_006408542.1:21505959-21519801 GCF_000296735.1 Chrysochloris asiatica | reverse complement strand
TAGAAATGAGTCCCTTGTCTGATATGTCATTGCAAAAGATTTTTTCCCATTCTGTGGGTTCCATTTTTACTCTTCTGGTGAAGTCTTTTGACGCACATAAGTTTTTAATTTTTAGTATGTCCCACGTATCTATTTTGTGTACTTTTGTTTGTGTGGTTTTCAAAATGTTTTGTAGTCTATGTATACCCTGAATTAATACCCTCACATTTGTCCCTATTTTTTCATTGATGGTCTTCATAATTCTGTGATTCACATTTAGGTCCTTAATCCATGTTGAGTTGGTTTTTGTATAAGATGTGAGGTGAAGGTGTTGTTTCAAACTTTTGCATATTGTTTTCCAGTAAGCTAGTCTTATTATTATTTAAGAAAGTGAAAGTACCATGGAAGGAGAGACACAAGCGGAGATGAGATGGGTCCTATGACAGAGTAGAACATGTCTCTTTGAACAGGTTTCAAAAAAGAAAAGGGGGAACAAAGAAACTAGACAGTCCTTCCTGGAATTTAGGGTGCTGAGAGTTATTCTGTAAGATGGGTGCTGCTGCAAAGACATCTGAGAGGTTGTCATTACTCATTATAGGATGTATTTAACAGCATCCCCTGCTGGACTCAATCAGGTTTGAAGATCTGGTCCATGGCTCTGTATCAGGCTCAAGCTAGTTTTGACCACAGAGGTTTCTGAAGAACAATTTCAAAGTTTCCTAAGGGAGCAGGGTACAACTTACCATAGCATTACAAGATGTGAGCTGGGTTGGTTGGGCTGTCATTGAAGTCTAAGGCTTTTTGTGGTTGGGGCAACTTGATCTTTAGTCTTGTCAACAAAAATGTTGCTCATGCTTTTAGCTATTTTTATTCTTCTTGACTTATTCCAGCCTACCTTAATGGGATTTTTTCAAGAACTTTTGGAAGCCCCTTGGTATAGCACATTGTAGGTTTCAAGAGCAGCCACAGCAGAAGGTAAGTCAACACAGGAAAATGCCTGCAGACCCAGTGACCAGAATGTCTAGAGCACTTTAGAATTCAGGTATCATTGATTTAGTCATTCAATAAATATTATGAAATAGCTACTATATACCAGAAATGGGTATGTTCTTAAAGTCTTCTGTCCGGGACCAGACCTGACAAACTTATTAGGGGGCTCACGAAGGGAAATGTGGAGTCGGCGAAAGAAATCACATGGAGTCAATGGTTTTTTTTCTGAGTCTTAGATGATGCTGGCTTTACTTAATTTTTTCAGCTCTTTATATACTTTTAAAATCTCATAGTGTACAATGATCTCACACACAATCAATTTCTTTGAAGCATTACACATCCTTGATTATATCAATTTTTTACTTTGTGTCTATATAATGTTAACAAAGGTATTTTTCTTAAAACAGTTTCCTTGGTCTTTTCATATCCTGTTCTTTTCATCCATCTTTCTGACATCCTAAAATGTCAAGTTAACCTTTAAGAGTTCTTATTCTTTATTCCTATCTCTATCGCCACCTGTTTCTTCTTAACTCTATTTTCTATTAATTCATTAATCACATGTACCTAAACATTATTTTCTATCGTAACTGACAACACAATTGTTTCTCATGATTGATTAAACAAGAAAAACAAGAACATAAAAAAGCACTTAAAGTTTTGTATTTAAGAATAAACTGAACAACTTCCTTATACTAACAACTTCTCTATTCAAAACATCTAGTTAAATTTCTACCTATGATCTATTGCTGTTCCCTCAGCCCTTGATTGTGTCTAAGCTACTTTCCAGGGGTCTTAATATCCCTGACTGAAACTACACAGAATGTAGAACAGAATGTTGATTGTAATCTTAAACTTGAATTGGCAAAACTTTAGCTGGTGTGGTTTCTCCTAGTGGTGAAACTTATTATTAATGTAAAAAGCATTCTTTAGGGCTACACATGATTGAATATGGTGTGAAGGTGTCTAAATGTAACTTTTAATCCCTAATATGATTATAGAAAAGCATATGATTACAAAAAAACCTACTAAAAATTTTTTATAATAAAATCAAGAAAAAATCAAAAGTGAACTATTCATAAAGGAAAAACACAGGAACTTCAGGGCCCTCGCCTGAGAAGTCTCCTCGGGGCCTTGCCTTCCAAGGAGAAACTCATTGTGGCCTTGCTTAACAATGAGTCCTTCATGCGTAGGGTCCCTCACAGTTCCGTTCCTTGATGGCATGGCCTCTGCCACATCCTTAGTACAGATATGTTTGTAAATTTCAAAATAAACTGGACTGTTTATATAATAATCTTGTTTTTCAACATCACTTTAACCTCAATATAGTTTTATGCCATAAAATGCTAACATTTAAAAAATAATATTCACAGTTCATCTAGAGCTAAAAAGCTTTAAGAAGGGAAAAACTGACACTTTTTGTAAGTAGATTCCAAGTCAAAAAGAGAATTAACCACAGATGTTTGGAGTCCTAGTGTGGTACTGTGGGTTAATGCACCAGACTGCAAAGTCATGTGAACTGCAAGGCCAGCAGTTCAAGCTCACCAGCTACTCCTTGGAAACCCTATACAGGGTGGCTATGGGTCAGAGGAATCAACTCAAAAGCACTTTAACAACAACAGTAAAGTGTATTATGTAATCAAACTACAACTTTTAAAGATTTCTCAGTTTAAAATTTTCTTTTGTGGCACTGTAGGATAAGCACTGGCAGTTAAAACCCACCAACTGCTCCTTAGAAAACCTATATACAGGGTCACTTGAGTCAGAACCGACTTTACAACAATACCAACAAAACCTACTGATCAACTTAAGGACCCCTAGTGGCAAGTGGCTTTAAGTGCTCAGCTGCTAACCAAAAGGTCAATGGTTCAAATCCGCCAATGGCTCCATGGCAGAAAAATATGGCAATCTGCTTTCATAAAAATGTACAGTCTTGAAAACCAAACCCTACAGGGGTGTTTCTACTAAAGTCCTATATAAGGTCCTTATGAATTGGAATTAACTCACCATTAAGCAGTTTTGGTTTTGGTTACTAACAAGGATCATCTAGTTCTAAGCAATGTAAACTCAATTAGAAAATAACTAGGTCATAGAAAAATTTATCTTAACTGAGACACAATGAATGTATATTCATAAAATCCAAATTGAAATGCTATAAAGTAAGTACCAAAATTATCTTTTCTAAAAAAAGACTCAATTATGTTATTACAACTATTTTCTTAAATTTTAAACTATAAATTTTAAATGTCTAGATTGGTATTCTTAGGGCTTTTATAGACAGTGAAAAATACTTAATTTAAAAAGTTTACAGCTCAGAAAATAGTAAAAGCTTTCATAGAACTAAACAAAAATTTTTTTAATCAGTTGAAGAACAGAACTTTAAAATCGTAATTTCTGCATTCTGTTTAGTCCGTAACGTTGGTATCCATTACTGGTTGTACCCAAAATTTGCAACTAAACATATGGACTCCTGGTGTGGCACTGTAGGATAAGCACTGGACTGCTAACCACAAGGTCAGTGGTTCAAACTCAACAGCTGCTCCTCAGAAACCCATACCGAGTCACTATGAGTTGGAAATCAATGGCACTTAACAACAACTAAATATATAATAAAATATTTATATCTCTCTCTCAAAGTAAGGGAGTATGCTCTAGTAACTTAACTTGATACTTAGAAAAGCGAAGCAATCAGAAGAATAATTAATCCAAGGCACTTAACAACGACAACCATACTACCCATCTACCAGCTTATCTGTCCAAATACCATCTTCTTCCTTCAGCTATGGTAATTATGGTCCATTACTTGTGCACTCAATTCTATGGTGACCATATGAAGTAACATCCACACTCAACTCCAATACCATTTTCTAAATAGAGTTAGAAAAGAAACCATAGTTCTTTGGAGAGCAGCTAATTCCATACCTTACAGCAGAAAGAATTGAAGATGGGACACCTTGTCATAGAATGAATGTTTCAAAATTCTGAGATAATATTAATACGAAAAAGACATAACAAGACAGCTTAAAAGAGAATCTGTTATCCAATTATTATAAGTTTAGCATTTTTAATTGTATTAATGAAATAGATTAAAGTTAGACCGTAAAAGTTAATCCACACTAGTTCTCCAAGCTACCCTATATAGGGTTTCCGAGGAATGGCTAGGAAGTTTAAATTGTAGTCACCACAACAGGTGAAAAATCGTCAGGGAAAAGTAACATTCACAACTAGAACAAATAGTTACCAACTACAGTCTTTTATTTTTCAGTTTTTTTAACTTGCCAATTAGGTGTTTTTTGAAAGTACAATTTAATATCTCAATTACATTAATCGTGTTGTAATACCATTGCCAATAATCAAAGTCAAAGTTTCCATTGCTATAAACAGACTTGTTTTCCAACATGATTCTGCTTTTCCCTATACCTCTTCTGTCCACTAATAAAACTTTATATTACCCATAAGCATATCCTAGAGATTTCATATAAATGAAATCATGCAGTATGTATCCTTTCGTGGTGGACTTCATTTCTGAGTAGTATTCCAATAGAACACATAACCACCACTATTCCACTGGAAGCGCAGTGACTCTAGAGGATAAGCACTGGACTGCACACCACAAGGCCAGTGGTTCAATCCCACCAACAGCTCTGTGGGAAAGAGATGAGGATTTCTGCTCCAACAAAGATTTACAGCCTCGGGAACCCTATACAGGTTCGCTCTGAGTTGGAACTGACTCGATGGCGATGGTGGAACAACAGTATTCTAATGTATGTAGAAGGAATACTGTTAGAGACAAACATTAAAAGTACTATGGATGCCAGAAGAACAGACAGATCTATGTTGGACGAAGTATAACTGGAGTACTTCTTAGAAGTCAGGATGATGAGATGTCATCTCTCATACTTAGTTAGACCATTTCATCAGGAGGGACCAGTCTGTGGAGGGCATCATGCTTGGTAAAGTAGAGGGTCAGGGAAAAAAAGGAAGACCCCAAATGAGATGGATTGGCACACTGGCAGCAGCAATGGGTGGGCTCAAGCGTTGACAACAATTGTGAGAATGGCACAGGACCGGGCAGTGTTGCATTCTGGTGTGCATAGAGTCACTGTGAGTCGGAGTAGACTACAGTGCACCCAACAACATCACTCTTAGTAATTACCACTAAAAAGGGATTGTGTAAAATAAACTAGCCAAGTTTGGGGGTGGGGGATTGTTGCTCACAGTTCTCTCAATTAGGAAGTACAAGCATACCTCTTTACTGAATTTAGGTGATGGAAAGTTTTTGTTTGTTTTACAAATTGAAGGTTTGTGGCAATCCTGCATCAAGCAAATCTAACTGGTATCATTTTCCCAGCAGCATTTACTCACTTTATGTCTGTGTCACATTTGCATATTCCTCATAGTATTTTTAACTTTTTCATATTGCACACTAATAGACATCGAGTCCGTTCCGACTCATAGCAACCCCTTCTAAAGGGCTTCTGAGGAGCAGAGCTGGTGAGTTTGATCTACCAACCTTACAGTTCAAACTGAATTTCAGGTCCAGTGCATTATCCACACCAGAACTTAATACCTCTAAATCCTCTCCATCCTCACTGTTCACATCCTCTGCCAGTATCAAATCAGCCTAACTGATCTCCCTGCAAACACAGCAATCACTCTAATAGGTTTCTTAAGCAACACTCACAAAAGTATCAAAGAAAAAAAAGTGGTAAATTTACAATTAATGACTTCCTGGTGTGGCACTGTGAGCTAATGAGTCAGATTGCAAAGTCGTTTGAACTGCAAGGTCAGAGGTTCAAGCTCACCAGCTGCTCCTTGGAAACCCTACACTGGGTCACTATAGGTCAGAATCAACTTGATGGCACCTACCAACAACATTCATCAAAAGTGCCATAAATTAGGTCAAAAAAGAATCTTCATTTGCATCATACTTAAATGACAAAGAACTTGAAAAACAGGCAAAAGACTAGAGCAAACAAGTCAGGACAAAAGAAAATCTAAATGACAAGTATTAAAAGACCTCAACTTCTTTAAGGTTTTTAACAGACTCTCAGAATAAGTCTGGAACAAAGAACTTGATGTGACTTATATATGGCTTCCCAAAACAGCCCAAACAAAAAGCAAGGATGTCACTTTGAGGACTAAGGTGCCCTTGACCCAAGCCATGATACTTTCAATTTTCAAAGGCTCATATGCATGCAGAAGTTGAACAAGAAATAAGGAAGACCGAAGAAAAATTGATGCCACTGAAATTTGGGTTTATTGAAGAATACTGAATGAATCGTGGACTGTCAGAAGTACCATATCTACGCTGAATTAGATGTACAGCTAGAATACTCCTTAGGAGAGAAATGGTGACACTTCATTTAAAAGCTTTGGATGCATTGTCAAGAGTCCTGGAGGAAGCCATCATGCTTGGTAAAGTAGGTCAGGGGAATAAGAAGACTCTCAACAAGATGAACTGGAACCGTGGCTATAACATGATGACTGTGAGAATAGTATGGAACCAGGAGTGCTTTGTTTTGTTGTACACAGAGTCATGACAAGTCAGAATAACTCGTATGTACGGCTGTGGGTATAGCTCATACATACACTCTGTTACCCTAAAATTGTCTTACTTTTCTTGTTCTTGGTTATCTGGGATCCACAATTCCTAAAACTGTCTGGCAGAATGTAAAGTTGTTATTGTTAAGTGCTATCCTATATAGGGTTTCCAAGGAGTAGCTGGTGAGCTTGAACCACTGTTCTTGCAGTTCACACGACTTTGCAGCCTGACGCATTAGCCCACAGCACCACACCAGGACTCCAGAATGTAAAGTACAACCCTATAATAAATGTATCTGTCACTCTAGCATGTACGTAAGAATCAATTCTTGTTTCAATTCATGTTCAAGTATAAACATTATAGCACATAATGCATACATATCATGCTATGGCCCTGAATCAGAACATTCTCAGAGATGCTGGCCCTGCTGACCACACCCAGATTCTACTAATGTACAGTACACATTTAAGCTATAGGAAAGGGTCACATTACTCTGGTAGCATAGTGGTTACAAATCGGGTTGTTAACCTCAGGGTCAACAGTTCGAAACTACCACTATCCCATGGGAGAAAGATGAAGCTTTCTGCTCCCGTAAAGATTTACAGCCTCAGAAACCCTGTACAGGGTCGCTATGAGTGACAGCACATAACAATAGCATTACACTTGTAATGGAAAAGTCTGTAATTCTTCATAAGATTGTTAAATGCCATTTAGTCAGTTCTGACTCAATGCAGCCCTGTATCGGATTTCTGAGGAGCAGTTGGTGGGTTTGAACCACTGACACCATGATTAGCAGTCCAGTACTTATCCTACAGCACACTAGGACTCTTGGAATTCTTATGTTGTTTTTGTTTGCTTTCTACCACTTTTATGAAAGCCCTATAGTAGTATCTATTTTCATTCATGAAGCAAAATCCAAAGAGGATTTTCACTTTTATGAAAAATGACCAAGAGCATGTTTTGCAGAAAGCCATCAAACAGACAGCACACAGTCCAAGAAGCAAGAGTTCCTGCCAAACTCCTTCTCTAGGAACTCCAATCAGCATTAGCTTTGAACTGTGTCTGTGAACACTATATGTTTATTTTAGGTTTCATGTTATTTAATATGATTTGGCTGGTTATTTTGGGGGTATGGGAACACTCAAACATTTCCCCCATACAAATCAATGGTAATAGCACCTTCCTTTATGTTATTTTGGTTTATGAAAGTTTTCACAGAAACACTCTACTTTCCAATAGCAGGGGAAACCTGTACCTGGTTTATAAAAATGTCGTTCGATGCGCCAATAAAGTCAGTTAAGCCCTTAAAGTCAGTTAAGCCCTTCAAAAGCACCAAAGTGCCCATGAAGCACCCATAAACTGAGGAGCATACCTCAAGGCAGGCTTCCACACAATGGAGTCCATACACTCAGGTCCAGCTCAATAACTGTAGAGGCCCTCCTTGGAGGGCCATAAACCAACTCAATGGCACTTACCAACAAGATACTCCAGGTGTGGCACTGTAGGATAAGCACTGCAGTGGGGGAAGCCACAGGGTCAACCGTTGAAACCCACCAGCTGTTCCTTAGAAACCCTATACAGGGTTGCTACTGAGTTGGAAGCCACTTGAGGGCAATTAACAACTATCTCTACAAGAGCAGACTGCCACATCTTTTGTTCACAGAGTAGCTGGTGGGATTGAAGCAAGAATCTTTTTACTAGCAGCCCAATGCTTATCATTTGGGTTATCAGGGCTCCTCCATCATAGATTATACGAGATGAGTCCAAATTTACCCGCACTCTGGGGCTGCAGAATTTTAATCAACTCTGAGAAATGACAAATACATCATTTTTCAACACAATCTCCTTGCTTTTCAATATACTTTGTCCATCTGTCAAAAAGCTTTCATATTTCCTTATAAATATTTGTTTTAGACTGAGCTGTGAGCCAGCAATACACTGCTGTCTTCAACCAAGGTGAATCTTTGTGCTCAAAGGGGTGTTTTCAGGGAACCAAACAGGTGAAAAGTGTGATGGAACAAGATCAGGACTCAAGGGAGCATGGTTTAACTTTAAGCATCAATTTTCCAACTGATGATTGACTTTTGAGCTTTTTCTTGGTCAGCAATTAAGTATGTTTCCATTCCATACTCTGCAGTGTTTACTCTCAGGCTCATAATAATGAATCCAATGTCCAGTCACCAGTAACTATTTTTTAAACTTCTACCTTCAAGTATCAGTCCAAATTTTGTTTGCAGATACCCCAATGCTTCTGTTTGTGCTCTTCCTTGAGTTGTTTCAGTACCCATCTCACAAAAAGTTTTTCAACTTGTCTGTCATGGATTATTTCATAGGCAGAGCCAAGATTGATTTGCAAATAATTTGCCACTTAATCCAGTCACTCATCTGCGTTCACACTCAGTGTTGTCAACAGCCATGGATGTGGACGAGTGTTTTAATATAACCGGAGTGTGGAAAATTTTTAACTCACCCTCATACACGTTTTTTCTCCCCCCTGGTTCCCTTGCACGTACATACACCTGCACTAAGTATATAAACCCACACCCACGCTGGCCTTCACAGACTCTGGAGACCCAGGGGGACTCTTGGTGCTTCACTTTTCCATGGAGAGATATTTGGCACAGCGACCTCTGTACAGATGATAATTCCTAATAAAGCCTTACTTGATCAACTTGGCTTTTTTTTTTTTAATTGCCTTTTATTTTTCCCACCTGGGATTACGACTTGTGCACTTTGCATACGTTTCTACAGCTGGTCCAGAGGGGTGCGACACACTCAACCCCTAAAAAAATCACAGTGCCCATTTCCCCATGGAATCATTAATAAGAACTAACAACATCTCATAAAATAACATTTTTCAGCTCGACACTAAACGTCCACGTATGCCAAAACTTTTTTTTAAATTTTCAGCTGTTTCCGTCCACTGGAGTCCCGCCTATGCTAAGATGATCCAAGCACTTTCTGTTCTACGCAATTCTCACACGGTCCAATCACACTTCTAGGTCCGCCCTAAAACACACCCCCGGCGCTTAGCACCGGGCCAAACCCCACCCCCACTCTCTCAACAGCCCACTAGCACAAGTCGCGGGTCCACAGGCCTCAAATTGAGTCGCCACCTAGCAAGTGGGAGCCCCTAGCAATCTTCCAACTGTGAACCCTCACCCCACACTGCTCGATGCGCCCCCACAGGCACCCGGATGCAGGCATTTTCCCTCCCTAAGGCATTCCTCCTCCCCGCCACCCCTCCCCCGTCCTAGGCACGCCATCGTCTTCCCGCGCTCCCCGCCAAGGAGAAAGCACAACTTCCCCTTCATGCCCCACATTCGGTACTTCCATCCCAGTTGCTCCTCTTGTTCCCGAGTTGCACGCATCCCCCTTTCCGCCATCCAGCACTACAAATCTTTTTTTCCTCTAAAGCGCCTTTGAAGTCTACCCCTCCAACCTTTTTTCCTGCAGTCTACTTCCTTTTCAAACCCCCGTTCACAATCGACATCCTCAAAAGCTCAATACTCCACCTCATAGCCACTGAGCCGCGCATCCCCTCGCGGTCCTCCCTTACCCGGCCCCTTACGCCCGCCGCCTTCTACCTCTCTTTCCATACCTGGCGGGGACCGCAGGGGCCACAGGCCTCCGCAGTCCTCCGTTAAGTTTCTTGGCCTCTGGCGGGGACGCGGAACCCGCCAACGGTTCTTGCCCGGCCTCGCTCCAGGCCGCATCTCCAGTGGGGGTAGGAGAGGCCCAGGTGTCGGTGGCAGCGCTGCCTTCACTTGAGGTCCTGGCTGGGGCCTTGTTGGCAGTATTCAGCGGAGACTTGGGAAAGAAGCTGTACAAGGTGCTCTGTCGCGACATAACGACGGCGAGCAATGCGCAACCGCTATGTCGGACTAAACGACTAAAGGCACCACATCGAACGCGCGGCTCCGGCCGGCGGAAAACCTGGGGGGAGGTGCGCTCCGCGGGAGAAACACAAGCCCAAGCAGCCAATCCGCAGGCGCCTTGGCGCGCGCAGGCGACGTCGCGAAAGGCGCGCGCCGTCCGCCCCGCCCCTTAGGACGCGAGGGCAAAGTGAGAAGGGCGGGGAAACGCCGAAGGGTCGCGCTTCCGCCACCGCCTCCAGCCTCTAGTGGCGGGAATTACCGCAACCGGGCGGGACTAGAAAACTCTGGCCTGAAGTTGGGTTCGCCTGCTGCACAACCTGTCTCGGAAAACCATTCCTTACTGAAACGGAAGCCGGCTACCTTCGGCTTCGAGCGCGTGGGCACCGGCGTGTAGCGTGTACGCGCATCGCGTGGGCTTACGCGGCGGGGAGGGCCTCGAGGGGCGCCACCGCGGGGCTGCGGAAAGTGCCCTATTGCTTTCCTGTCCTATTGTGAAATCCTACCGTTAGTGCACTTCCGCCAGGGATCCCAAGAAAGACAACCGGAGTTCAGTCAACCGTAGACCAAGCCCCTCTGTCACCCCACTGCCTTCAAGTCGATTACAAGTCCTAGCGACCCCATGTAGTGCTTTGGAGACTGTAAATTTAAATCAGAGCTAGAAGCCTCATCTTTCGCCCACAAAACAGCTGTTGTTAGATGCCATCGAGTCGGTCCCGACTCATAGCGACCCCGTTTAGTGTTTCCGAGGAGCGGCTGGTGGGCCTGATCCGCCAACCTTGATGTTCAAACCGACTTTGGGGTCCAGCACATTAACCCGTAGAGACCCTAAAATACAAAGGCACTAGGAGCAAACTCTCACTAAATGGTTACCTTGTGCTGTCTGTGGGAAACCAAAGAGGGAACAGGTTAAGGACAGTAGCAGATCTTGGAATATATGGTTAAGATTACAATCAGAATGCTTCAGGAAGCTCATGACAGAATTACCTTCTTGTTCACAATAGTTTTAGAAAAACTGCTCATATGTGGTTTCGTACACGCTGGCTACAAGAACTCTGAAATTAACCACTTGTGGAAAACAACTTATTTTGAAACGTTTTATAAAAAACAACTTACTTTGAAACGTTTTATAAACTGAAACTTGTGGGGTTTCATGATAACCTGTAACAGACTAGACAAAGCTCAGTAAATAACCAGAGAAACTGGCTGTTACTTCCTGCTATCTGTATTTGTTGTTGTTAGGGCCATCAAGTCAGATCCGACTCATAGGATTTCCGAGGAGCAGCTGGTGAGCTTGAACCGCCGACCTTGTTCAAACAGACCTTGCAGTCCAGCACATTAATCCACAGTGCCACACCAGGGCTCCATTTCTGTATATAAGCACCATGAACAATATAGCCAATTGGAGTACTTAACACTGAAATTTTCATCTTTGACAATAGTGATGCATATAGTGGTGGTGATGTGCCAGGGACTCATAGCGACCCTGTACAGGGTTTCAGAAAACCTCATCTTTCTCACACGGAACAACTGGTAGTCCATAATCCTTTAATAATTTAATACTAAGTGCCAGGCCCTTTTGTATGTTTATAATTAAAACCTTTTTATATATTAAAAAAAAAGCTTCCAATTTAATAATAAAAAGCTTTCTCATGTATGCCAGACATGATCCAATCATTTTACATACATTAAATCATTTCAGCCTCTCAATAACCTATGAATTGGGTACTTTAGATCCATAATGTCTTATCTGAACTCTTTGGACAAGATGTATCTCAGAATGCAGGATATTTCAGATTTTAGGACAGAAAAAGTGTATGAGAATTTTTTTTAAAATCCCTATTCATCAAGTTCAAAAAGCATTAGGACACTGACAATCCTTTCTCCAGGATTCCAAGTTGTAAATAGTTAACTATAAAATTCTGAATCTGAGAAACCAACCCAATCCATAAGAACTGCAGTCTACAAAAATTCTATGTATAGTTCTTTGCTGTGTTCTGGAGATTCTTCTATCCCACAGTTCTCCTTTTCTTGGCTAGTAATTAAATCAGCTTTGTTTCAAATATATTTGAGAGATGGTCTCTTCCTTACACAGGTACATACACAGTTTATGTGTGACATACCCAGAGAGTCTGAGACAACACCCTGAAATCACATATGAATGTTACTGCAGCAAAATATGTTGAAGTCAAGTGTTGTTAAATGCATTGAGTCAGCTCCCATTCATAGCAACTCTGCATAGGGTTTCCAAGGAGCAGCTGGTGAGCTTGAACTGTGGACCTTGCAATTCCAATGACTTTGCAGTCCAGCTCATTAACCCACAGCGCCACACTAGTGCCATCAAATAGGTTCCGACTTATAGCGAACCTGTATAGGGTTTCCAAGGAGCTGCTAATGAGTTTAAACAGCAAACCTTGTGGTTCAAACCAGCCTTGCAGTCCAGTGCTTAGCCTACAGTGCCGCACCAAGTAGCTTCAGGTAACTCAGGTCAAAATTTGCTACCAAATGAGTTTACCACAAAATTTTTGGCTTTCAGAGCTTTGGGGATTGAAGAACTGGGGGTGAGTGCTTGTTGACTTACATGAGGTGTCCATTTTGGATGCGGAAACAGGCACAAATGAATTAAATTACTAACCCAAATCCACACACAATGTGGTGAGTAGAGATTGAAATTCACGGAGTCCAGTGTTGGAGTCCTGGTGTGATACTGTAGGATAAGCACTGGACCACAAGGTCAATTTGAACTGAAACCTTGTACAGGGTCGCTATGAGTTGGAACTGACTCAATGGCACCTAACAACAGAGTCCACCGTGGTTATTAGAAATGCTAAGTCGTCATCATCACTGTTGGTGGTGGGTTATAGTAACTGTACAACAGAACAAAAATGCTGCCTGCCCTCCTCCATTCTCACAGTTCATTGCTATATTTGAGCCTACTGCTGCAATCTCTGCACCAACCCATCTCATCATTGAGTGTCTTCCTCTTTTTCACTCACCCTCTACTTTACTAAGTCTGATGTCCTCCTCCAGAGACATGTGGAAATAAATGAACACCTAAATCAGAACAAACAGAAAAGCTATTTATTCAGTGTTTACTGTATAGCAAGCGAGTCAGCCACCATCATCACTTGTATTGACAGAGAACCCAAAACCGTGAGAAAGCTTATAGAAGTAAAAAGATAAAGCTTTACGTTGATGTCAACAATGCTCTGCTTGCATTAAGTCATAGGTGGAAAAATGCTCCAGCAACACATTTTAGGCTAGTTTAGCCATCAGACTTCCCAACTTGTGCCCCCTCCTTTTTTCCCCATAGAATTAGGAATCTAGTTAACATTATAGTTAAATATTTGTAAAATGTCTCTTTGTGCAAAACCGGTTTGGCCAGGGCCATAATTAATTAAGGAATTAAAATAAATAAATTGAGACATATTAATCGAGGAATTAAATAAATGAGAC
>NW_006408542.1:21497101-21504849 GCF_000296735.1 Chrysochloris asiatica | reverse complement strand
AGAGGAGAGAAGGGAAGCAGGAGCCAGGGGAAGGGAGAAAGGAAACAGAAGATATGAGCAGGAGAGCAGGGGAGTAAAGAATGAGCGGGACAGTAAAGAATGAGAGAAGTAGAGTATTAGATAGAGTAGCCATAGAAATAATAATAATAAAGCATGTAATGAGAAGATTTTAAATTTATTATGGCCTATGACTCCGTAATCAGCTGACGCCGCATACGCTTTAGGAAAAACCCTGGAATAAGTCTGCTGGGGCTGGCTCCTGGCACCGGTTCCTTGATAAAGAGCGGAGAAAGGAGCAGGTCAAAGTGTCCTTGGCACCATTCCTGGCTATTGAAACCATAGCCAACTGGAATTTAAAGAATCAAAGTGCCCACTGGGGTTGGAAACTATATACAAAACATCATAATATTTATCTTTTCAGCATTGTGATTTGTACCCACATCCTTGCCTTGTGACAGGTTTCCATACTTTAAATAAACAATGATTTCTTCTTGTTCATCCTCTAAAGTCCTATAAAATGCCCCTAATCTCCCTCCTTGGGGAGACAGTTGGTGACAGAGATCTCCCTGACTCCTTGCATTCTCTAGAACTGCAATAAAGCTGTCCCTTTTCTTCTACAAAAAATCTTGTGTCGGAGTGTTCTTGATCTCACTTCTATGGCAGGCAGAGAACTTGGGTTTTATCCAACATCAAGGTGTGTTCTGAATGGAGGTATTTGGCATAGGGAAGACTAATTAGAAACAATGTGAAAGGCTTGTGTAGCATACTTGACTTGATACAATTTGTTCTCTCTTGGAAGAGGGGGTAGAAAGTACAGAAGTCACTGACAGAGGTCTGACTGCTCTGAGCTGAATGTGCAGGGATTGGGGCTTAATTTCTGGACTGGCTGCTGCAAAATGTATTGTTTGGCTTCCTGGGTTTGTGATTGAAGAGGCTGTGGGTCTGAGTTGTTATATATGGTAAATTATCCATGTGTATATCCAGTTTCTCATGTGTAAAATTAGGGAATGAAAATACATGGAAAGACTGACATTTCATCAAAGAGAACCACCTCTGATTCTAGTGGGATTTAATCCATCCCACAGATTATTTATTCCACAGATATCTATCAAATGCCTTCTGTGAGACAAGCACCTTTATAGTTACTTGAGATGTAGCAGAAGAAAATAAAATTCCTGCCCTCTGGGGCTTACAATCCAGGTGGGCAAGGCCAACAATAAACACAGAGGTGGTGGTGGTTATGTACCCTGGAGTCAGTCAGTTCCAACTCATAGAGACCCTGTACATGGTTTCCAAGGCTGTAAATCTTTACGAGAGCAGAAAACAGAACATCTGGTAGTTTCGAACTGCTGACCGTAAGGTTCGCAGCCTGATTCGTAACCACTACCAAAGCTTTTATATATAAACACAGTACATAAGTAAATTATGCAGTATGTCAGAATGTGGTGAACACTATAGAGAGAGAGAAAAAAAGAGTGCAGAACCAGGGGCCTGAGACACTGGAGTTGAGAGACAGGCTGTAGTATTTGTATTAAGTAGGGAGATTGGGAAGGTCTCTTGGAGAATCTGAGTTGTGAGCCACCTTACCAAGAGATGAGGCCATCAGCAAAGCAGTTGTCTGCTCCTATGTGAAGCACAAACAACCAAAGTTCAGAAAGAGCAAGGAGGTATGAATGCTGTTGTAGGATGAGCTGGGAGAAGCAAGGAAGAAAGGTGATGGAGGGATCATTCAAATCCTTATAAACTTCTGGTTTTGATTGAGTGAGCTGGAAACGAAGGCAGGCTTCAGAATACACTGAAATATAATACAGTTGTTGTTAAGTGCCACCGAATTGATTCTGACCCATAGTGATCCTGTTCAGGGTTTCCGAGGAGCAGCTTGTGGATCTGAACTGCTGCCACACCAGGATTCCATAATACAGTTGTTGTTAAGAGCCATTGGTTCCTACTCACAGCGACCCTATATAGAGTTTCTGAGGAGCAACTGGTAAGTTTGAACCACTAACCTTGCATTAACGCACAGTGTCACACCAGGACGCTATAATGCAATTATTAACTGCCATCAAGTCAGTTCCAACCCATAGTGACCCTAATTAGAGTTTCCAAGAAGCAGCTGGTGAGCTTGAACCACCCACCCTGTGGTTAAAACCGACTTTGCAGTCCTGTGCATTAACCTACAGTGCCATACCAGAATTTCATAATATAGTTAGTCCCTGACTTATGGCCAGGTTCTGTTCAGATGACTTTATCTAAATAGTTTCTTGTAAGTAGATCCCTCTCTTGTTTTAGCTTTCATTATTATTGCCTTTTATTATCAGTATCTTTATAAATCTGATCTTTGTCATTGAAAATTGAAAACATTACATATAAATTTACAGATATGGGACATCAATAAAATATGTGTTACAACACTGTATGTAGTACATATTACTTAAAGATATACAATCCTCTCCCTTCCAAAAAAAAAAAATAGAAAATGATCATAAATGCAGTTCAGTGAATGTTATAATTAATTTGGAGACTGTCTGTACTTGGTAGGTAACCAGATTCAATTATATTGTTTTCTACTGGAGAATAAGGACGTGGGGGAGGGTGTAGTCTGCATTGTTGTTGTTGTTTTTAAGTGCCATTGAGTCAGTATTGACTCATAAGCAACTCTGTATAGGGTTTCCAAGGAGCGGCTGGTAAGCTTGAACTGCCAACCTTGTGGTTCAAAGCGACCCTGCAGTCCAGCACAATAATCCACAGCACCACACCAGGACTCCGTGGTCTATAAAGAGTCTAGAAAAAAAGCTAGCTAGGAGAGCCAGAATGAAGTAGTATTTGTATCCAAGGATCTGGATACATTACTCTAGAGCAGAGGAAGGGAACATCCGGCCCTTGGGACATATTGTTGTTGTGGTTAAGTGCCCTTGAGTTGGTTCCCACCCACAGTGACCCTGTACAGAATTTCCGAGGAGCAGCTGGTGAGCTTGAACCTCAGACTTTGCAGTTCAAACCAAATTTGCAGTCCAGCTCATTAACCCACAGTGCCACACCAGGATTCCAGCTATCACATGATTGTTGTTGTGTGATGGTGAGTCAGTTCCAACCCATAGCGACGCTGTATAGAGTTTCTGAGGAGCAGCTGGTGAGCTTGAACCACCGATCTTGCAGTTCAAACCGACTTTGCAGTCCAGCGCATTAACCCACAGCACCAAACTAGGAGTTCATGACCAAATACAGCAGACCAATTTTTAAAATAATAATTTTGTCTGGCCTGCGAATGATGTTATAAATTCTGGCAGAAAAAGGGTTCCCCGGCCCTGCTCTAGTGTGAGGAGGATATCCCTCAAGTCTCAGCTGTGGGCTTTGCATCTGTGCCTCCCAAGCTCACATAGCATCTACTGAGGCTGAGTTCATACCTGTTCTAGGTACTGACATCGGCACTTGGGGTACTCATACAGCCTTCCACCTGAAAGACACGTGGTCCCCAGGAGACGGAGGCAGCCCAGAAAACAAGCCGTCATGATACATTCATCCCAGTGGGCTCAGAGATTAGGTTAAATTGTTTTGATACGGATTCTATCCTATAGAGTTGCTTTGAGTTAGAATTGACTTGACAGCAGTGGGAGTTTTGTTGTTGTTTTAAAATCATGGCTCCCAAACTAGGGCATCACACAGGAAATTCACTTGGAAACTGAGGGGTGTCTTAAACTTTCAGAAGAAAAGCAATGACACTGTGTTAAACTACTTGAGGTAGTTAATCATTTCAGTTTTAGATCACCATGCATTTGTAGTGTAGTGGTGATGAGTCAGGCTGCTAACCTCACAGACAGCAGTTCGAAACTACCAGTGGTTCCATGGGAGAAAGATGAGGCTTTCTGCGCCTGTAAAGGTTTACAGCCTTGAACACCCTATGCAGGGTCGCTATGAGTCAGAATCGACCCCAAGACACATGAACACCACCACCATGCATTTATACCTTTGGGAAGTTGTTTTCAGTGGTTTCTGTCATTAAAAAGCAAGTGATCAATCCAACGTGGTTGAGTTGATTCCAATTCACAGCCACCCTATAGGATAGACTAATACTGCTCCATAGAGTTCCCAAGGCTGTAATCTTTGTGAAGCAGGCTGCCACATCTTTCTTCTGCAGAGAAGCTGGTGGTTTTGAACCCACCAACCTCTCAGTTAGGAGTTGAGCAGTTAACTACGGTACCTTCAGAGCACCTCCAAAAACAAGTACCAATGCAAAAAGATACTTTGGAAATGGAATGAGGCTGGTAGCACCCAAATCTGAGTCCAAGATTGAAGTTATGCAGTGTTTAACAGGCACACATAAGTATGCATAAGTTATTTAACAGTCAAATTTAAATATTGTATTTTCTTTTAACTATGTTAGTTTTCAAATGGTTACTGAGTTGTTAGATCATAAATGTTTATTAAGTTCTATGGACAAAACACTATGTAAATGAAACTGTAAGCTTTTAAGTGGTTTTTTGTTTTGTTTTGTTTTGTTTTGTCTGAGGCTGGTTAAGAAAGCACTAAGATACTAAGTGTACCAGAGGTTTGGGAACCTCTGGCCTTGTGTTTAAGAGCTTTGTACAAGGAGCTCTGGTAGCATAGTGGTTATGAGTTGGGCTGCTAAGCTCACGGTCAGCAGTTGAAACTACCAGGGGTTCCGCAGGAGAAAGGTGAAGCTTTCTGCTCCTGTAAAGATTTACAGCCTCAGAAACCCTATGCAGGGTCGCTATGGGTCAGAACCAACTCGACAGCACTTAATAACAAAAACTCAAGCTCTGTACTCAAATTTCATGTGTTCAAATCGCAGCTGACCAGTTTACTAACCACATGACCTTGTAGGGCAAGTTATTTCATCTCTTTATGACCCAGTTACTTTATCTGTAAAATGGGGACTATGGTAATAAGAGTACCTATTTCTGGGGTTGTTGTGAAGTCTTCAGCCTGGCATATCATGAGCAATCAATAAATGGGAAAGAGTTACATATGGAAAGCTCTGAAGATTTTCCAGAAGAATACAGAGCTCTGTGTTCCATCTTCCATGTACCCAGGGACCAGACTAACCTGGCAATCGTTGGCTTTGTCCTGGACCACGGGAGATAAAATCAAGGCTGGATACAAGGAGGGGAACATTTGGTGAGGGTCCTGTCTGACCCTAATAAGTCCTAAATCACCAGAGACAGCCTGTAGTTTAGCAAAGTTACAGTTGTTTTTGTTTTGTTTTGTTTTTTGGCTAGTTGCAAGAAGAGAAATCAAACAGCAGAGGAACCATGTGATATCTCACCCAATAAAGGAAAATGGAGCTGTTATGTGCTTTGGGGGAAAACAGCATTTAGAAGAAAACTATCTGAAGCAGTGTTTTCATAGGTTCAAAACAAAGCTGTGTGTAAAGTCAAATCCAGACTGCAAAGTAGACCCAAGTAACTGTGTCCTTGCAAACTACAAAGTTAAGACAGGTGTGGAATGTTGCGTCCAAAAATCCCTTATCTAAAGCTGTACTCCTGGGTTGTAAATAAAAGCTGGTTTATGGTGTCAAAGTGAGTTAGGTCCTCCAGAAAAGAGTGGGAGGTTACATTCTTGCTGACCTAATTTCAAGCAGCAGAGTTTCTAGTAGTCAAAGATTTTAGAGACCGGGGTTCCTCAGTAAGAAATATTTCTATGACACTTTACAGCTGCAGCTTGTCCTTGGGAGAAATATTGTTTCCTGTTAACTTTGTAGCTGGCCTTATCATTGTTTTCCCAGTCTGTTGAATGGCAGGGCATATTTAACTTTTCATTCTTTGCTAATTTTTACTTTCTTTATCAGGCCCCATAACATGGAAGGGAGGAACTTTGTGGTTCCCAGGTGGCTGGAGACAACAGCTGCAGCCTGCCTTTGTGGGAACAGGGAGAAGAAAGCAAAGGCATCTATGCACCCCACAAGTGCCCAAGGTGTGGTGAAGGCTATGAATAACTGGTTGGAGAAGGCCAGGCACAAGGAGACCAGGAGAGAAGGAAGGGAGCAGCTTGCTTGTGTACATCTGGGGTGGGGAACGTCCAGCCTGTAGGCTGTATAAGGCCCACGAAATCATTTTGTCTGGCCCTGCAAAGACAGCCACAGTTACAGCCATCACATTATAACAGGTTAATTTTTTTTTTTTAACTTTTTGTGTGAATTGAATGATAGTTTACATGGGAGAATATCAGTTTTACACTCATCATTTCATTACAATGATTACAATCCCCTCCATGCATCATCATTCAACAGAATTTGCATCTAGTACCTCTTTTTAAATTTTTTTTGAATGTACACAAAAACACTCAGGAATATATAATCATTTAAACAACCAAAGGGCACATTCTGCAAGAAAACGCTTACTTTTTTAAGTTGATAATTTTGTATGGCCCATAAATGATATTATAAATATCCAAATGATCCTTGGCAGAGAAAAGATTCCCCACCCCTGGTGGACACAAAAGCATTTGACACTTTGGATAAAATGTAGTATGGAATAGCATCATGACCACTGTGGCAGCAACAAGAGCAAATGCTAACAGTCCAATTCAAACCAAGAGAACAAATTCCACAGCCATAAGAATTGACCATAAAGAACCAGCTAGCTTTTTCCTTAAGGAGATGTGTAGTCTGTTCTACCTTGCCTATTTCATTGATCCAAGTACAACAGGAAGTATTAGTAGCGGCACAGATGCCCCCCATGACTAACCAACAAGAAATGTAGAACAATATGATGGTCCACCATTACTCATTCCAAACAGTTGAGACTGATCTGCATTCCATCTAGAGCAGAAGTGGTATCATTAATAACTTCTGCCAGAATGAGTGATAAGTTTCTTACAGTCTTTTCTATTTGTGTGATTCCACTACTGGGAACACTAGTCTGACTATTCCCATAAACAATGAGTTGGTAATTCACCCAGATGTTGTTGTTGTTATGTGCCATTGACTCGGTTCCATCTCACAGCAACCCTGTACAGGGTTTCTAAGGAGTGGCTGGTGAGTTTGAAGCGCCAACCTTGTGATTCAAACTGACCTTGTGGTCAGTGCTTTATCCACAGCACCACACCAGGACTGCAATTCACCCAGAGAGTGTGCCTGAATAATAAGGATGGACCTCATTTTGGAGCTCATGTCTGAGTTAGAATTACCAGCTTAGATGATTTATGGAATTAGGGTCTCTGAGTACAGGTACATCTCTAAATACTATTCCTAAAAAATACAAGGCACATAGGACCAAAGGAAGTACTCTGGGAAGTCCAGCATGGACACATGGAGATCCAGGAAAAAAGTTGTTTGTAACAGGTCAGAACCAAGACCTTAGTTGGGTTATGTATTTGAGTCTCTATTACTGCTTTCCAAGAAGCATGATCTGGGCTGCTAACCACAAGGTCAGTCACTTCCCAGGAGAAATATAAGGTTTTCTGGTCCCGTAAAAATTTACAACCTCAGAAACCTTCTATAGAGTTTCTATGAGTTGGAACCAACTTGATGGCACAATGCTACCACCAACACTATTACTGTCTTCTAGGTAGAAAATATTTGGTCATTGCCTTATAAACGTTGTTGAATTCAAATTTAGAATGAACTAGGATCTGGTCAAAAGTTATAGTAACTGCAAGGCTTCCTGCAGAGCCTTTGCAATACATAAAACTATAGGTAGAAACCGGAACCACATCCAGATCTCCAGAGATGAGAAATCTCCACTTGAAAGAACGAGCAGACCAGCCTGGAGCGGCTAGAAGAATAAAAG
>NW_006408542.1:21495098-21496138 GCF_000296735.1 Chrysochloris asiatica | reverse complement strand
GTGGAGTGATGAAGCGGCTGGGGACTGTGGGCCGAAAACTGGGGGGGAAGTGTAAGAGAAGGGTTTCTAGGATATACCCTTTGGTTGGTTGGTGATGCATGGAGGGGACTGGAACCATGGCAATGAGATGATGTACGATGGGATGAATGTAAAACTAAAGTTCTCTCTTGTAAACTATCATATAATTCACAATAAAACATTAAAAAAAAAAGTTATAGTAATTGGGAGGAGGGGCTTGAAGGCGGCTAGGGTGGAAGTGCAGTGAAGTTCGCCATCAGCAATACCACAGAATACCATGCAAAACAGATCCAGGACAGAGTTCCAAAACTCAGAACCACAGAGATAAGAATATTTTAAAATTATGAAGGCTTGTAGCTTGTGGAACTTGAAGGTGAAGGAAGAAATTGCGTACTTTTGAATTGGCTGGGCTCGAAGGCCCGGAGCCGACATCTTGGGCAAGACCAAACAGCAAGACCAAGCTGGGAAGCAGACACACCACAGAAAAATGCGACGGGAACCTTGGAGCAAAGTTGGACGATACACTTTGTCAGTTTTGCTTTGTTCTGATTTTCTTTTTTTTTTTGGTATCTGGTCATTGGCACGCCCACTGTTTGTGTACCTCCATTTTGGTGACCAGGAGTGGGTTCTTCTACCACGCATGTGCACAGATACTCAGTCCAAGAGCTGGCCCTGAACGTTTTTTTGTTTGTTTGTTTGCTGTTTTGTTTTTTTAATACAGAAAAGGGCAGGACAGGACTGTAGAGAGGGAAAGAGAGTTTCAAAACAAAACAGGCCAAAAATTAAATTAAAGCCTGAGGTATAGCATAACAACCAACAAAGGTATATTGAAATCTCTCAGGCAGCTTTAAAAGCAAGAAGCTGAAGAGAGGGCATTGAAGTCATACTCATATTAGGCTACAGATTTATCTGTTTTCTTCTCTCCCTCCTCTCCCTTTTCTGTGATTATAGACTTCAGTATTCAGTCTAGTTTATCTTGTTGCTGTTTTTTTGGTTTTGTTTTGTTTTTCTCATTTTTTTTT
>NW_006408542.1:21468181-21469537 GCF_000296735.1 Chrysochloris asiatica | reverse complement strand
GCAGAAAAGGCATTTGACAAAAATCCAACATCCATTCCTGATAAAAAACACTCAACAAAGTAGGAATTGAAGAGAAATTCCTCAACATAATCAAGAGCATATATATAAAACCAAGAGCCTATATCACACTCAATGGAGAAAAACTGAAAGCCATCCCCCTGCGAACAGGAACCAGACAAGGATGCTCTTTATCACTGCTCCTATTCAATATTGTGCTGGAAGTTTTAGCCAGAGCTATATGGCATGATAAAAAATTAAAGACATCCAAATTGGAGGAAGTAAAACTCTCCCTATTTGCAGATGATATGATCCTATACATAGAAAACCCCAAAGACACAGTAAAAAAAACTATTAGACCTCATCAAAAAATTCAGCAAAGTGGCAGAATATAAGATTAACACACAAAAATCAATTGGATTTCTCTATAGCAACAGCAATAGCAATGAAAAGAACATTAGGAAAGCAATACCATTTACAATAGCCATGCAAAGGATGAAATACTTAGGAATAAACATAACCAGAGAAACAAAGGACTTATACAAAGAAAATTACAAAGCACTACTACAAGAAACCAAAAGAGATCTATAGATGTGGAAGACGATACCATGTTCCTGGATAGGAAGACTCAACATTGTGAAAATATCAATAATAATACCCAGAGCAATTTACACATACAATGCAATCCCAATCCAGATTCCAACAACATTCTTCAAAGAGATGGAAAAGACAATTGTTGGGGACATACGCAAGTACTGAGATGTTGTGGCCCTGTGACAACATGGATGAAAATCCAACTCCGAGGCCCTCCTCAAGATAGCGAGCCATGGACCCTGAGGGCCAAGGAAGTGACCTCCTGACGTCCCAGGTTCATTGGTTTTTGTGAACTCACTGGTTGGCTACCTCTGTATAATTTTCTTTGGTCCTAATATTGTTCATTCTATGCTTCTAACTCCAGTAATTGTAGCTTCTGAGGAAATGGTTTCTTTTACAATGCCTCTCTTAATGCCTCCACTGTGTTGGCAGTGCATGGAGTCCTGGGAACAAATCTTTCTGAAGAACAAGTGATAGCCACCTGGGATGAATGTCAGAACTGCTCCTTATTTGATTATTCAGTTATCCATGAGCAATAATGGGTTTGAAACCCCTTTTTAGAGCCAAGGCAGTAAAAGTTTCTTCAGATAATTCAGAAAGGCCAGGACCAGGTATATTGGGAATATGAGAAAAGGTGTTTAGAGAAAAACTACCCAAGGTTTGTAAATAAAGTGGAATGGTAAATTCTGGGAATGTTGGATTAGAGGATAATAGTGGCAGCCCCATTAAACCGCCTCTGAATATTATCAGTTTAACCCAGATGCT
>NW_006408542.1:21450623-21467068 GCF_000296735.1 Chrysochloris asiatica | reverse complement strand
AACGTGAGGGTGCTAATTCAGGGCATAACACATTCTGAAAAACACACAAACAAAAATAGACAAAATAGACGAGTGGGACATACTAAAAATTAAAAACTTGTGTGCATCAAAAGACTTCACCAAGAGAGTAAAAAGGGAAGCCACCGACTGGGAAAAAATCTTTTGCAATGACATATCGGATAAGGGACTCATCTCTAAAATATATAGGAAATTATTACACATCTACAAAAACAAGACAAATAACCCAATCAAAAAATGGGCACAGGATATGAACAGACACTTCACAAGGGAGGAGATCCGGGCAGCCAACAAACATATAAGAAATGTTCACGATCACTAGCCATTAGAGAGATGCAAATCAAATCAACAATGAGATATCTCACACCAGCAATAACAGCAAAGAACAAAAAAGTTGAGGACAATAAATGCTGGCGGAGATGTGGAGAGACTGGGACACTCCTGCATTGCTAGTGGGACTGCAAAATGGTCCAACCTATCTGGAAAGCAATATGGCGCTTCCTCAGAAGGTTGAAAATAGAAATACCATTTGATCCAGCAATTCCTCTACTTGGTATTTCCCTTGCCACATCAAGGGAAGATATATGCACACCAATGTTCATAGCTGCACTATTTACAATAGCAAAAAGATGGAGACAGCCAAAGTGCCCATCAACCGGAGGATGGATAAACAAGCTATGGTACATACACACAATGGAGTATTATGCTACCTTGAAAAATAACAAGGAAGCTGCATGCCACTTCCTATCATGGATGAACCTTAAGGACATTATTTTGAGTGAAATTAGTCACAAAAGGAAAAATACTGCATAGGACCACTACTGTAAAAGACTAAGAAAAAGAACCCATACGAATCCACTAAAGTGGATTCTTAGCTGGTTGCTAGGACGTAGGGGTAGAGTTAGGGGCGGGAGGGGAAGGTGGAGCACAGGGCAGGGAATAGACACAGGATAATTTGTGTATTGGGGAGGGGGGCAATATACAAGTAGGGAGAGGGGAATGGAAGAACAAAGCAGATGGGAGAACAATTAGACAGGTATGAATGGGTTGAATGGGGCAGAGGTAAAAAATGATGTAGGCACAGCTTTAGAACAACAGGGCTCTGGGATACAGAGACTGAGACATGGTTGGAATGGGGAAAAGGGGGGAATAATGTTAACATGCTTGGCTGTCTTTTGAACCTTGGTTATCCATGCATTCTATTATAAAACAGACACTGGAGAGGGAGAGAAAGGAATAGCCAGAAATATCACCATAGTAAAGCTTGTAAGTCCGTCTTCTGCCTATAACTGATTGGAATACCTAAAATGGGGCTACAATGTGTCCAGTAAAGGAGGTTTCCTGAGAAGCCTCTACATTACATAAGACTATAGGTGGAAGCCTGAACCACATCCAGACCTTCAGAAACGGGAAATTTTCCACTTGAAAGGACAAGCAGACCAGCCTGGAGCAGCTAGAAAACCAGAAGATACTTCTTGAAAGAAAGACCTACAGGAAAATTACAAAACAATAAGGGCAGTCGGACTGTTACCACAAAAACAAGCAAGTTTCTTGCCCAGGAGGCAAGTGGTCATGTCCTCTCAGTGCAAATCCTCTTCCAAGACGAAAATGCAATGGAAATACATGCTCTGATTGGTGACCACACACGTCACCCATAAGTGAAGTGACCGAAGAACATCGATGAAGCGGCGAACTAAGCCCTATATCATTCAGCAGACTACTGTGAAGCCAAGTGGAGACCTGGTTGGCCAACAACAAGGCAAGACCTGGGGACTCATGGGCTCAGAGTCAATGACACAGCCACAGAGGACTAGAGTGGAGAGCGAAGCGGCCAGCTGATAAGAAGAGGGTAGACAGATGATACCCACTTGCAGATGATACCCACTTGACCTGCAGATGATACCCACTTGCAGATGATACCCACTTGACACTTGCAGATGATACCCACTTGACCTGGCTTCTATGGCTGGAGGGACTAATCACTGGAGAAGGATATCATGCTTGGTAAGATGGAAGGTTGGAGAAAAAGAGGAAGACCCTGACGAGACGGACTCTAGTGTGGCAGCGGTAGTGAGGTTGGCCCAGGATTAGACATTGTTTCGTTCTGCAGTACATGGGGTTGCTATGAGTCAGTTCTGAGTCAATGGCACCTGACAACAACAACAAAAAACCCTAGGGATCACAGTTCTACTCGACAACACACTTGAGGTTGCCATGAGTCAGAACTGACTAGATGACCACTAGTTTTTTGTTTTGTTTTGTGTTTTACTGCCTGGCATCTACTCTATGACTCTTCCTATGACAAACACTTTTAGAAAGGAAAACGCAAAACAGTAACACAGAAGAAAGCAAAAAAAAATGACAAAAGGTAGCCTGTTTCCATTAGATATTGCTAATAAATTGAAACCAGTAAAACCTGGGTGCCAATCTGAAACAATGCAGAGCAGAGTTCAGACTCAGTGCTGACTTACCACAGTGGTATCGACCAACCCTGAACAAGCAGCAAGTTATAAGGGACATTTATAGGTACTGCTAGGGTGACGCTGTAGGATAAGCACTGCACTGCAAACCATAAGGTTGGCAGTTCAAACCCACTAGCTGCTCCTTGGAAACCCACTACAGGGTCGCTATGAGTCAGAACAAGAACACTAACAACAACAACACAGGAACTAATAGAGTCTGTGATAATGGACAAACAGACTGTCTCTCCGTGGAAACAGAAGACCACCCAAAAGAGAATAAGAAAAGGCAATTTATTCAGAGAAAATGGTCCCTGAGTGGAGCAAATGGTTGACACTTGCACAAAGCAACAACAACCTCCCACCGCACGCTCTACTTCTCATGTAGGTTCGATAATTCATTGCAGTGACCACACAGAACTCATACACCATACTCACAGTTAACTAACAGGTTACAAAGCAGGATCAGAAAATGGTCACAGTTCTTGAAGTCAGGACAGACTCTCCTTTGCTAGGCCCTCAGACAGGCCTCTTTCTGTCCAGGCAATGTTACAAAGCTCTTTTAGGGCTGCTGATAAATGATCACAGGACACACCATTCCATTATAAGCCTCATGAGGCTTGAAGGCACTTGGCTCTAGCTCCCTGGGTCAGCAAACCTAGCTCCCCCAATTAAGTGACACTCTGCAAGCAACCTTCCTGCTGCAAAGTCACTCAGCTTTACTTGTTCTGTGGCCTGGGAAGCCCACCTTTCTGTTTCATGCTCTGGCTCTTGGCTCAGCTGCTGCTGTCCCTCAGCCACTCCTTTGATGCCACAGCCAAGGAGGTTCAATGCTCAGGGGTCTTGGCAAACAAACGATGTATTCCAATCCTGACTCCCTTCTGGATGGTAATGAAATCCCCAAATCCTGCTTTTGAGATGACTCATTGTATACACGTTAGAGTTCTAAGTTTTTACAATCACAATTCACACTGTTAACCACTCACAACTGAATCATATTATCCTATCAGCATCTTCTCCCACCTTCTCTTATCCAGACCCAGCAGTGCAAAGACATCATCTGGTGGGAGTTACAAAAACTATGGGTAAAAAAGCTATCTGATATTTACTGCACTGCAGCACTCTTACTATGAACTAAAAGGTTGGCAGTTAGAACCCACCCAGTGGACCCACAGGAGAAAGGCCTGCCAATCTACTTCCATAAAGATTACAGCCAAGAGAACCCTTCAGAGCAGTTCTATTCTGTCACACATGGGGTGGGTCACCATGAATCAGAATGAGCTTAACAGCAGCAGGTTTACATTTAAAAATTCATCCAGAACTTGCTATAGCTAAAGGAAGTCACCCACCATGGGTTGTGTTTAGCAAAGTCAGATTGGGGAAGTTTTTGGTGATAAAAAGGGAAGGGTTTGGAAGTGCTATGGTTGGAGACTGTTGGCTTGGGGAAAAAGGGCACCCTATGTGATTAGTTACAGAAGCATATTTGACTGACTCTGGTCCTAAACTGGAAATTAGGGAAGCTGGCAGTTACTGATGAAGTCCTGGCTATTTGGAGCAGATTACCACAGGAGTTCTGATAGCGTAGTGGTTATGAATTGGGCTGCTAACCTAAAGGATGACAGTTCGAAACTACCAGCTGTTCCGCAGAAGAAAGATGAGGCTTTCTGCTCCCATAAAGATTTGCAGCCTCGTAACCGACTCTATGGTACTTAACAACAATAACCACAGGGGTTGCTGTTTGGCTTCCTTCATTAGTTGCTGCAGGTAGAGGTTTGACTTCCTGGGTTGCAGATTGTGGGTCAGAATCCTATTTTATGTGGTCTGATAATGTCTGATTTATATTTAGTCCCTCACAACATCCTCTCCCTATTCATCACTTCTCCAAGCTGTTTCTATGCCATCTCTTTCCTTGCTCACCACAGTCTAGCCAGCCTCGGAGTTTCCTTCTCCAAAGTCTCTGCATTCACTGTGTCTTCTCTCCCACCTTTGCTCTGCTGACTCTTTCTCCTCCAAGTCTTCAGCAAGCATAAGTAGGCTCCATTTGTTATCCTCATCAATAGTACCCATCACACTTTCTAATTATATTTATGTATTTGCTCATTTATTTATTGCTTACCTTCTCCACTGTACTACAGGCTCCAAAAGCTTAGTCATCACTGCATGTTGAACAACCAAAACAATGTCTGTGTATATTCAGCCCATGTGGCAAACTGAATGCATTAATGGCATCAATTCAAAGGCTTCCCTTCTATATCTTTGTGGGGCCCTCTTACTTTGTCTCTGGCTTACCATGTAACTTGCTTTGATCAGTGGGAATGCTAACAATAAATAAACAAATACATAAATTAGAAAGTGTGATTGGTCCATCAAGGAAAAAAAAATGCACTTCCACTTACCCTCCTGTCCAATTGCTCTCTCTGGGACTCCTGTCATTGCCATGAGAATGTATCCAGTAGCCTGCTGGATGTGGGAGGAATGCGAAGGAGACCTGAGTTGGCCCAGCAGAGGCTACTTGATCCTCCAATGTGCGAGGGAGCCTAGCCAACATCAGCAGAGCCAACTTCTTGGCTTGCAGTTGACTGCAGACATAAGTCACTTGAGAGCAAAAGAATCGTCATGCCAACCTAGAGATTCACAAGTAAAAATAAAGGTTGTTAATTTAGGTCACTATGCTTTTGGGTAATTTATTACACAGCATTATTGGGACAATAAGTAACTGATATAGCATTCTAGATATTTGTGAGCTAAATGAGTATTGATGGAATTTTAGATACTGCAGCAGTGCAGGAAGGAGCTCTGGTAATGTAGTGCAACCAGTTGGTCAACGTCAGCAGTTAGGAACTACCAGCTGTTCCATGGGAGAACAATGAGGCTTTCTGCTCCCATAAAGATTTACAGCCTCAGAAACCCTGTACAGGGTCGCTATGAGTCGGAACCAACTCCACAGCACACAACCACCACCACTACCACGTCAGCACAGGAGATATAGAAGATTTCTCTGGACTTAAAGTACCTCTCGTTCAGAACCTCCCATACAGGGAACTTACTGTGAGCTAGATTAGCTCTCCTGTTCTTTCTAGTTAGGAATAGAGATAGGCTGTATCCCACAATAGAGATACCCAGGGCTAGGGTGCAGCCTATATACACTACCTAAATCAGTTTCTTATTGCTACATAACAAATTACCACAAACTCAGCACCTTATTGTTGTTGTTAAGTGCTGTGGAGTCAGTTCCAACTCATAGCGACCCTGTATAGGGTTTCCGAGGCAGTAGATCTTTACGGGAGCAGAAAGCCTCATCTTTCTCCCATGGAACAGTTGGTAGTTTCAAACTGCTGACTTTGAGATTAGCAACCGAATTCTACACTCCCATAGCTCCTTACTCAGCACCTTACGAAATCACAAATTTATTACCTTAGGTTCTAGGAGGAAGCTAGACACAGGTGATCTGGATCCTCTGGTTAGGATTTCCTCAGGCTGAAATCAAGGTGTCAACCAGGGTAGATCTTATCTGAGGCATGTGGCCACTTCTGAGTTCTTTCAGTTGATGGCAGAATTTCATTTTCTATGGTTGTAGGACTGACACCCCATTTTTACACTGTTCAGTGGTCACTAAGTTCTTGGAGGCCAGCCTGAGGTCCTTGCTATGTGGCCCCCTCCAGAGACCCTCTCAAAACACGACAGTTTGCTTCTTTCCTTGAAGCCAACAGGACAGCATCTTTCTCGTGCTTCATTTTCTTTAAAAGAGCCCACCTGATGAGGTCAGACTCCTTTCGGATTCATTCAGAGTTAACTAATTAGCAACTTAACCATAGGAGTGATATCTCATTATATTCATAGGTTCAGGCCACACTCAAGGAGAGATTATTCAAAGATGTAGGTGTTGGAGTTCATCTTAGAATTTTGCCTTCCACATTGCCCCTGGGGAAGTCTGGGGTTCTACTTTCAGCAAGGATGCACAAGGAAGGAACAGGGTCACCTCTCCTCTCCCACTCTCCCTGTTTCATGCTTCTGTGTAGAGGTTCACCAGGTTAGGAAGAAAGTGGGCAGAGAGCCTCAGTGGGATGTGCCCAGCCTGGGCCTCCAGGATAGGGGGAGATGGTCCAGCTGTGCTCATGAAAACACCTCCACAAGCCTCCTCCAGGGGAGGTAGATAAAGAAGCTAAGGGCAGAGGGTGTGAGAGGGTCCAGTTGATTTAGACTATCTCCCTGGCCACCATCTCCTCAGTCATTCCAGGGAGTCATTCTCCACATGAGACAGCCAGTTTGCTCCAATCAGAAACCATCCCTATGAGTGTAGCCTCTCAAATCATCTCATATCCTACTCTGGGAGAGATGTCTTCCCACTGGCCCCCAGAGCCAGAGAACAAAGGTAAAGGTGGCAGAAGAAACTTCACAACTACAGCGTTAGAGTGAGGATGGGAGGGAGGCTAGGAAGGACTGAAGGCTGTCTCTCCCTCCTTCCAACACACCACCACAGCCTGAATATCTGCAACACTTCTTTTTTTTAAAGTTTTTATTGTGAATTGAGTGATAGTTTACATGGGAGAACATCAGTTTTACACACATCATTTCATTGCAATGATTACAATCCCCTCTGCATCAGGGCCTCATTTGAGCCCGTTCAAAATAGACATTGGATGTCAAAATAGACATTGGATGCTGCTTTCTCCCAGTTAGAGTGGAGATACCCAGAGAGCAGGCTCAGCACTGGGAAGGGCACATTATCTGCACAGAGCACTCCAAGGTAAGCCAGGGAGCCTCTTGGAATGTGAACACATTAATTCCCAAACCTTGTCCATTTATTGTAAAATAAACAAACCACCCATAAAATTTATGTTTTATAGGCTAACTGGTTTTACCCACCTTGCAGGATAACTTTTTCCTTGGGAGCTGAGGAAAACACCAGCTCCTACCAGGAGCTAGAACTGTAGTTACACATGTGTGACATCCCAGAATATGTTTTGTCTGCTCTTACAAGAGGCCTTTGCAGTAGAATCCATGTTGAAGAAATACTACCCATGCACCCAATTAGAATGTTGTTGTTAGGTACCATTGGGTTGGTTCCAACCCATAGCCACCCTATGTAAAACAGAATGAAACACCTCCCTGTCCTGCACCATTCTCATGCTTCAGCCCATTGGTGCTGCTGATGTATGTGCCAATCCATTTCATTGGGGAGTGGGTGTCTCTTCTTTTCCACTGCCCCTCCACTTTACCAAGCATGATGTCTTTCTCAAGAAAATGGTCCCTCCTGATATTATGTTCAAAGTATGAGACAGAGATGAAGTCTGGCCATCTTGGCTTCTAAGTTTTCTGGTTATACTCCTTCCGACACAATTAGAATGCTGTTGTTGTTGTTAAGTGCCACCGAGTCAGTCCCAACTCATAGTGACACTGTATAGGGTTTCCAAGGAGCATCTGGTGAGTTTGTACCGTAAGAGGAAGCATTCTGCTCCCACAAAGTTTACAGCCTCAGAAACATGATGTAGGGTCACTATGAGCACTTAACAACAATAACAAAAGTAAAACAAAACCTTGTTGTTGTTAAGTACCATTGAGTCTATCATGACCCACAGCAACCCTGTTTAGGGTTTCCAAGGAACAGCTGGTGAATTTGAACCACCGACCTTGCAGTTCAAATGGCTTTGCAGTCTCTCGCATTAACCCACAGCGCCACACCAGGACTCCAAAACCAAACCAACAAGACTGAAAATACAGAACTAGAACCATCGATTTATAATGATGTCAACTACAGAGCAAAAAGGGAATAGTATAGCTAGAAAACTTCCAGATGGCAATGAAGTCAACTAAATTTCAAGATAAAACAGATAGTTTTTACTGGGGGAAAATTAATAAATTATAAGGTAACCTCAAAGAAATTAATGCACTTTCAAATCTAAATTTAAAAAAAACAACAGGAAAATCAAACATTTAATAAATATTAAAACAACAAGAATACAGAAAATGAAAACCCACCAAAAAAAACTCAGCACAGAAAATTATGTGGAACAAAGGAACCAGCAGCACCACACATATAGATCAAAATGGCAGCAATCAATTCATACCTATAAATAATTATCCAAATGTAAATGTATTAAATGCATCAGTCAAGCCACAGAGAGTAGCAGAATGGGTGAGAAAACAGGATCTTTCATTATGCTGTCTACTAGAGACACACCTTACAAAGACAAAACTAGACTAAAAATCAAAGAATGGAAAAGTATACATCAAGCTAACAGCAATCAAGCATGAGCAGGATTGGCAATATTAATTTCTCATAAAATAGATTTTAAGGCAAAAATGAGCAAAAGAGACAAAAAAGGACATTGTTGTTGTTATTGTTGTTAAGTGCCGTCGAGTTGGTTCCAACTTATGATGACCCTGTGTAGGGTTTTTAAGGAGTGGCTGGTGAGCTTGAACCACCAACCTTGCAGTTCAAACTGACTTTGCAGTCCAGTGCATTAACCCACAGCACCACACCAGAACATTATATCATGATTAAAGGGTCAGTTGAACAAGCGGATATGGTAGGTAGTAGGCAGTGTGCCATGGAGTCAGATCTGACTCATAGCAACCCTATATAGGGTTTCCGAGGCTGTAAATCTTTATGGGAGCAGAAAGCCTCATCTTTCTCCCTCGGAATGGCTGGTAGTTACGAACTGCTGACCTTGTCAGTTGAACAAGCAGACATAGCCATAATAAATATCTAAGCTCCTAATAAAAGAGCCTCAAAATACATAAATCAAACTCTAACAGAATTGAAGAAAGAAATAGACAACTCCACAAAAATAGTATGTACTGTTTTATGATGCACCACTTTCAACGAAGAGCAGTGCAACTAGAAAGTGCGGGAGTCCAGCTCTTGAGGGGTTGCAGGACATGAGAGGAGATGCGGAGTTGGTGAAAATGAGAGCAAGGGAAGAGTCTCCGCTTAGTCAGCTGATGGAGCTCTCTCTCCCGGCTCAGCAAGTCTTTATTTTTATACTTAAAATTACACAGTACATAATGAATTGATACTTTGATCTTTCCTTGAATTATCACACAGTTTTAATCACAACATTCCTTTACCTGGTGATTAGACAACCTTAGCAAAAGTATTTCTGTGATGTTCAAACTGACTTTCATCTCCTCTCCCACATAAGTGATAAATTGTTTCTTCTTATTTCCACTAAAAGATTAAATTAATCCTTACACAAATCATTTCCACTTATCAGACCCCAGATTACATCTTCTTAGTAATATAAGTTTCTATTAATCATCAATGCCTACATTACTTTATTGTTTCTACTAATTATCAATCTTCTATCCTACATAATGTACTACTATTTTCATAGTGAAAGTATTACTAACATCTACTTAATTATTTTGTTTTTCTAAAATATTCATTAAATTGCTTAACCACATTGTTCCTATGTTTCTTTCGTTTGAAGCTGTGAGGCATAAGGCCCAACCTGGCTAAGTGCTCCAGGAAATGTGGGAGTTTGTGAATTCTGGCTGGTAATTGATTGCGGTGAGGTCTATAGGGATAGGTCAGCTGTACTTTAGTTTGTTATCTGCTTTTGTAGTCTCATAAATGCAGCTACTTTGTACTTAGGCTTTCTGTATGAGGGAGTAGCTTATACAATCCCTTTTGAATTCAAACCACTGAAGCTGAAACAATTGTTGCCAGACCAGTTTCTTCCCAAGGTCTGCAGAGCTCATAGTAAAAGGCTGTGAATATGGCTATATTATATATTTTTACAAGTGAATTCAGAGTTATCCTAAAGAGGAGATAGAGGCCAGCTCCTGAGAATCATCTGCTTTGCATGATGTTTCTCTTTCTGCCAGGGCTGTGTCAAACAGCAGAAGTGAAGCTGCTTCCTACAAGGAAGATACTCAGCAAAGACACGGAAGAACCAACTTGACAAAATGTTATAAAACTAGAAATCAACACTAGGAAGACCAAGGGGGAAAAATCATATACATAGATATTGAATAACACACTACTTAAAAGCTACTGGGTAATAGAAGAAATTTAAAAAATGAAAGAAAAAAATATTCCTTGAGTCAAATGAGAATGAAAACACAACATACCAAAAACCTTTGGGACACAGCAAAAGCATCCAAAAAGAAGAAAGAACCAAAATCTTATCCTGACATCTCCAACAATTAAAAAAAGAGCAGCAAAGTAAACCCACAACCATCAGATGAAAGAAATAATAGAAATTAGAGTGGCAATAATGAAATAGAAAACAAAACAAAACAAAAATAGAATCAACAAGACAAGAATTTGGTTCTTTGAAAGGATCAATAAAATAGACAAACCATTGGCAAATCTAACAAAAGAAGATATAAATATGAATAAGGAACTATCGGATGATGTCACAATAGTACCTATTCTTTTAATAGGAAATTAAAAGAATAACAACAGAATTGTACTCCAACAAATTTGAAAATCTTGAAGAAAAGGACAAATTTCTAGAAATACATGACTTACCTAAACTAACACAGACTGAAGTAATAAACTTGAACAGCCCTATAACAAGAGAAGAAATTGATCAAATCATTTTAAAACTCCCAACAAAAAACAGTCCTGGCCCAGATAGCTTTACTGGTAAATTCTATGAAACATTCAGAGAGGAACTGACACCAATTCTGCTCAAATTATGCCCAAAATTAGAAAAGGATGGAAAACTCCCAAAATCATTTGCCAGGCGTAACCCAAGCTAGGCAAAGACATATATATACTTGGTATATATTCACAAGAAATCCTAATCAGAGCATGAGTAGATACATATACACACAATGTTCATAGCAGAACTATTTACAATAGCAAAAAGATGGAGACAGACTAAGTGTCCATCAATGGAAGAATGGATAAACAAACTTTGCTACATACACACAATGGAATACTATGCAACCTTTAAGAATAACAATGAAGCTGCAAAACACCTCATAACATGGATGAACCTTGAGGACATTATATTGAGTGAAATTAGTCATTCACAAAAGAATAAATATTATATAATATCATTATTATAAAAGGTTTCCATATTAAAAGAAACATTCTTTGATGGTTACCAGGGGTGAGAGGGAGGAGAAGAGTAATTAATTGGCTACATAGTTTTCTCACATGACAGGGAGGGCAGCATACAAGGAGGGGGAGAGTAATACAAACAATGAAGATAGGGGAAGAGTTAGTGAATATGTGGGCTAAATGGGATACAGGCAAATAGTAATTTATACACAACCTTGGAACAACAGTGTTCTGAGTAGCTACATGGATCAAGATATAGGCCGAATGAGTAAAGCACGGGAAAAAATGTTTGTGTGCCTGACAGTCCTGAAGCTGTTGGTTCCCCCTGCCTACTATTGTGAACTAGACATTTATGTGTAATAGAAATTAATTTTTGGAATTATGATGGCAGAATGCCAGGGACCAGCCTCGGCAACTTATTAGGGGGCTCTCGAAGGGGGATGTGGAGTCGGCGAAAGGCATCACACGGAGTCAATAGTTTGTGCTGAATCTTTCTTGCTTTACTCAATTTTTTCAGCTTCTTATAAGGAGCTCTGATAGCGTAGTGGTTATGAATAGGGCTATGAACAGCAAGGTCAGTAGTTCGAAACTACTGGCGGTTCCACGGGAGAAAGATGAGGCGTTCTGCTCCCTTAAGGATTTACAGCCTCGGAAACCCTGTGCAGGGTCGCTATGAGTCGGAACCGACTCCACGTCACTTAACAACAACAACAAATATACCATTACAATACACCATGATCTCATAGTAATCGATTTCTTTAAAGTGTAATCTATGCTATCATCACATTTTTGCAGGAAGCGCTTAACTCCCGTTGCTTGGCATGGCCGCAGCGGGGGAAAAACATTATGCACAGCAAATGACTCTCAAAAGCTAGTCCCTATCTTCCCTTTAAGTTAACTCTGAATTTACTTGTAAAAATATATAATATGGCAATATTCACAGCCTTTCACTATGAATTTTACAAACCTTAGGAAAAACTGGCTTATCAACAATTGCTTTCAGCTTCGGTGGATTGAATACAAAAAGAATTGTGTAAATTACTCGCTTTCATAGAAAACCTAAGTAACTGCATTTGTGAGACCACAAAAGCAGATAGCAAATTAGAGTCAAGCTGACTTACCCCATAGACCTCACCACAATCAGTCACTAGCTAGAATTCTCAAACCCCTACATACAAGCGCCTGTATAAACAAGCAGACAATAATGAACTTAAGTGAAGGATAGTTTTGACTTGATAATCTACACTTCTTGCAGCAAGTAGCCAGGTTGGGCTTTATGCCACATAGCTTCCAAGCGATTTAATGAATACCTTTATTATGAAAATAATAGTACATTATGTAGGACAGAAAGTTGATAATCTTTTAGTAGAAAAAAGAAGAAACAGTTTATTCACATACTGGGAAAGGAGATGAAGGTCAGTCTGAACATCACAGAAGTATTTTTGTCAAGGTTGTCTAACGACCAGGTGCAAGAATGTTGTGACTAACTGTGTAATAATTCAAGAAAAGATAAAAGTGTCAATTCATGTACTGTGTAATTTTAAGTATAAAAAATAAAGACTTGCTGAGCTGGGCCAGTAGGAGCAGAGAGCAGGAGTAGCAGCAGAAAGCAGCAGCAGAAGGCAGAGCAACAAGCTGGACAGCACAGCAAGCTGACTGAGAAAGCCTTTCGATTGCATTCATTCATTCATTTCTTCACCGCCGACTCTGCGTCTCCTCTCATGTCCCACGACCTCTGCAGAGAGCTGGTCTCCCCGCAACTTTTGTTTCATGAATCTTCTAGTTACATCAAAGAATATCAAGAACATCAAAATATTTTCCTTGTACTCCCTAGCTATCTTGATAACATCTGTTTTCCGTAAGTAATTCTGTTGTTCTTTAATTATCCCTAAAATGTCAAGTTAACCTATAAACAGAGTTCTAAATCTTAATTTCTATTTCTACCCTCATCTACTATTTTCTATAGATTCATTAATCACAACTCCCACGTAAAACATTTTTCCCGTAACTAACCCTACATATCAGTTACTTATAATTGCTTTAAAAACAAGAATATATAAAGTACCTAAAGTTTTATAATTAAATGAAATAACTTCCCTATACTAATAATTTCTTCATCCAAAACATCTAGTTAAATTTCTACTTATGTTCCCACAACCCTTGATTATGGTTTAGTTATTCTCTAAAAGTCTTTTATTGTCTCAAGCTAAAACTATAGAGGATGTTAATTGTAATCTTAACTTGAAAAACTTGAACTGGCAGTACTTTAGCTAGTGTGGTTTTTCCTAGTGGTGAAAATTATTGTTAACGTAAAAAGCAATCTTTATAACTACACATGATTGAATATGGTGTGAAGGTGTCTAAATGTAATTTTTAATCTTTAAGATGATTATTGAAAGAAAAAATAAAAAATGAACTATTCATAAAAGGAAAGAACAAGAACCGCGGGACCCTCACATGAGAAGTCTCCTTGGGGCCTTGCCTTCCAAGGAGAGACTCATTGTGGCCTTATTTAACAATGAGTCCTTCATGCGTAGGGTCCCCCACCGTTCCGCTCCTTGATGGCATGGCCCCTGGCAGCAGAAAGTTTGTAAGCCTGCCTTCAGTTTATAACTGATTGGCTTTGCTAAAAGGGGAAATAGAATTTACCCAGGGAAATAGGCTTCTTGTTATGGGACTTTAGGTGTAATCCTGAGCCCCACTTAGAACCTTCTGAGTTGGGACAGTCCCACTTGAAAAGACCTGCAGACCCATCCAGAACTGCCAGGAGAAGAGAAGATTCTTATTCCAATAAAGATCTGCCAAAAAAAAAGGTGATTGTTTGGCTGTTTGACTATCAAGCAAGCTGTTTGCTTTGGAGACATCAAGGAAAGAAAAGTCAGCCCATCAGAGAAAACCCCCTTGAAGGATTGAAACTCAAAGGGAACCCATGAGCAATATAGTATGCTCACTGGTGACCATCTGGGTCTACTTGTAAGTGGAAGTGGGGGAAATAAATGCAGCATTGAAGACATGGGCTGAGTTTGGCCATGATCCATTGACACGCACTGACCTTGAGATGAGAGAGAAGAGGAAGGGTTGGCTGATCTGAATTTTAGGAAGATGGGTGAACTTCTGAGCCCATGGGCACTGACCTAGCCCCTGGGGGATATGGCTGAGAGTGAAGTGGCCAGCTAGTCTGAAGTGCAAGGAGGTATGTGTGAACTCCCAAACTTGCAGCTAGTACCTATTTGACCTAGCTTGGATGTCTAGTTGACCATATCTCAAACAAAGAAAGATAAAGATGTTTGTTACTGAGAACAAGTACAAATTGCTACAATTTGATAAACTAGACTTTTGTCTATGAATGCAGTGACTCAAAGTTCCAACCAGAATGGAAGGATTCTTTATATCAAGGAACAACCTTGTTTCCTCAGTGTACTAGGTTGATAGGGACAAGAATTTTAGACATTGGCTATCAAAAATGAGGTGGCGGGGGTGGCGGCTATAAAGGTATGAAGTGGCTGGTTTACAAGCTTTCACGAGTGTTCTCAGTTGCGGAAAGAGACATAGCAGAATGGACAAGGAAACAAAATCCTTCAATATGCCGACTACAAAAGATATATCAAAAACATGTAGACAGGGGGTTGACCTGAAGTTTGTTTTCCACTTTTAAAAGAATGACATGCCCCCTGTCCCTAAAGGAGGAGCGTTTGCATTAGACATTTTCCCTATGGGTTTGGTTTGTGGGAAAGGGGGGAACAAATAAGTGGTCTTTATCTCTACTTGTCAACACTGCTGTTCTTACACTGAATTTGTGCTATTGCATACATGTAGCCATTTTTCTTTTCACTGCAGCAGTGTGTATCAGTAGTTCAAAATGATTTATTTGTTCCTGGGGAGTAAAACCTTTTTTATTAAAAAAAAAAAAAGTCCCTCCCCGACAGTCATAGTTAATAGGATTATTGGGCCACAAAGCTCAAGAAGGCGAGGCCAAGTCTGCAAGTCCCCATGATAGATATATATATCCTGTTTTGACATTGGAGCCTTCATTCTCAGCACAAAACTCTAGGAGGCCTTGAAAAAACTGGAGAGCCAAGTCTTATTGATGTGAGATGGGGTGGAACTGTAGAGACAGAGGCACCAGGGACTGAGGTGCTGCAGTTACAATGGGAAAAGTAAGCAATTTTATTTACAATATCGATTCTCTAATCTGCCAGGAAAAGAGCCTTTTCTTTCCATGCAGGTTTCATATTGTCTATGTCTCTTTCATTGCTTCTAACCTTCCTGGTGGCAACCTTTCTTCCTGTTATCTCTGCCCCTTGCCCCAACCCGTCCAACTCCTATCTACCTCCCGGGAAGCCAGTCCTGCATACCGAGTTCATTGACATGCCTTCATTCCCATTTCATCCCGCTTCAGAAAGTACCTGGAGCCCTCTCCTATGCCTTCCTCCACAATGCCAAGGGGCATCAAGAGGCAGGCACAAGGCAGCCAGCCATGGCAGGAAGACAGGAAGGTCTGGTTGCAGCTGGACTGCAATCTTATTTGCTCCTGGAGATAAAGTGTAAGGGCAGCTTAAGATGCTTAACAAGAATCCAGGACAATCACAAAACCACAGCCTTGCACAGAGCTGGCCCTTAGCTCCCTACCCAGCTGAGGTGGAGCAGGAAGGCTGGCCCGACAACTCCATATCTGGTGCTCCCCTGAACAGGGGCTTACCCTCATGGTTATGCCCAGAACCATTTCCAAGGACAAGAATGATCCAGGCACCGCTCTCTGGGTGAGCCTGTTGGTGGGATGCTGAAACTGGTGCTGCCCGTGGAATAGCCACCAATGTACATATTTTGGTTGTTTTTAAGAAATTCAATGAGGGGTGTTATTCTGGGCTCTTGGTGGTTGTCAGTTCTTCACCAGAGGGGAGCTGCATACCCCTATAACCACTTCTATCCTCTTTAGTCACCCCTACCCT
>NW_006408542.1:21432303-21450071 GCF_000296735.1 Chrysochloris asiatica | reverse complement strand
TAAACAAACTTTGGTATATACATTACAGAATGTTGAAGAATAATGTTGAATCTGTGAAACACCTCACAACATGGTTGAACCTAGAGGACATTACGCTGAGTGAAATTAGTCAATCACAAAAGGACAAGTATTATATGAGTTCAATGTGGTAAAAAGTTTTTTTTAAAGTTTTTTTGATAAAGGAAACAATCTATGATGGTCAGAGTTATTCACAGGCTAGAGGGTAGACATATGTTAACATAGGTGACAAGGCAGGCAATATACAATAAGAGAGGGGTTCATTAGCAGAGGAAAGATGAAGGTAGCAGAAACACAGGGAGGAATGCAATAGTTAAAGTGAGTAGAAGTAAATACTGTTAACTGTTGGTACATGGAGGGGAGTGCAATCATGTAATAAAGCAAAGTATATGCTTTGTTGAATGTGGAACTGGTATCTGCTCTACAAACTTTCACTCAATTCACAACAAAATGTTGAATTAAAAAAGAAAGATATCAAAAAGATGAAGACAGCCTATATACCCATCAACAGAAGAATGGCTAACCAAACTTTGGTATACTCAGACAATGGAGCCCTACAAAATGTCGAAGAATAACAATGCATCATGTGAAACACCTCACAATATGGTTGAACCTGGAGGACATTACATTGATTGAAATAAGTCAATCACAAATGAGACCAATGTTGTAAAAAAGTTTTTTTCATTAAAAAAAAAAAAAAAGTTCTTGATAAAAGAAACAATCTATGATGGTTGGGTTAGGAACCAGGAGAATTATTCACAGGCTAGACTGAGTCCTAGTGTGGCACTGTGGGTTGATGCGCCAGACTGCAAAGCTGTTTGAACTGCGAGGTTGGCAGTTCAAGCTCACCAGTCACTCCTTGGGAACCCTATACAGGGTTGCTAGGGGTCAGAACCGACTTAACAGCACTTAACAACAACAAGAGGATAGACACATGTTAACATGGGTGACAGGGCAAGCAATATAAAACAAGAGGGAGGTTAGCAGAGAAAAGATGAAGATGAAGGTAGCGGGAGACACAGGGACATATGTGAAAGTTGGACAATGAATAGAGGAATTGATGCATTTGAGTTTATGGTGTTGGAGAGGAATATTAAGAGTACCATGGACCACCAAAAGAACAAACAAATCTGTTATAAGAAGTACAGCCAGAATGCTCCTTAGAAGCCAGGATGGCCAGACTTCCTTGCTCATAATTTGAACATATTATGAGGAGGGACCAGTCCCTGGGGAAGGACATCATGCTTGGCAAAGTGTAGGGTCAGCAGTCAAGAGGAAGCCCCCAACGAGATGAACTGGTACAGTGGCAGTAGCAATGGGCCTCAAGCGTAACAATTGTTAGGTTGGCAAAGGCATGTTTTGTTGTGTTGTTCATAAGGTCACTAAGAGTTGATACTAACTAGATGGCACCTAACAACAATTAACCCATTACTTTGAAGAGACAAGCATTTTCCTTGACTTGAACAATCTCACTCCTGTTGGAACTTTGAGCAATTGCATACGTAAGCTAAGTCAAATTGTAGCAATTTATACCTGCTCACAGAATCAAACATCTTTTCATCTGTTCTGTTCTGGCCAACTCAGCCATTCAAGCTAGTCAAATGGGTACCAGCTGCAAATTTGGGAGTTGATACATAATCCTCTGCCCTTCAGATCAGTTGGCCTCTTCACTTTCTCAGCCCTAGTCCAATATGGGGTAGGTCATTGCCCCTAATCTCAGGAGTTCATACAATTCCCCTAAAGTACTGAAGAGCCAGCCCTTCTTCTTCTCTCTCATCCCTAGCCACTGTGGGCCAAGTCAACAGGGCCCAGTGGAGCATGCCCACCTCTTCATTGCTATGTTTTCCCTTTTTTCACTCAATAAATAGACCCAGGTGGTCACCAGTGAACATAACAGACTATCTGCTTGCTGACTCCTTTAACTTTTGGTCCTAGAAGGGGGTTTTCTCTGATGAGTACAGACATTTCCTGCCTTGATGCATCCAAGGTAAATAACTGACTTGAAGACTTGAAACTCCAAAAGTCAGTCTTTCCGACTCCCTCTCCCCCTTTGGCAGGCCTTTCTTTCAATTACAAATCTGTTCTCTCTGCAATTATGGGTGGGTCTGCATGGCTTTTCAAATGCAAATGTTCTGGGTGGGGCGCAGTGTTCTACCTAAAGCTCTGTTTACAAGGGCTTAAAATTTAAAGCCTATTTCTTCTGCGCAAATCCGAACTCCCTTTTAGCAAAAGCTGAAGGTGAGTTTACAAACTCTCTGTAATCATAATCTCCAAAATTCATTTCCATCACACATGTATATCTATTTTATAATACTTCTTGTTGTTGTTAAGTGCCATCGCGTTGGTTCTGACCCATAGCGACCCTGTATAGGGTTTGCAAGGAGCAGCTGGTGAGCTTGAACCGCCTACCTTTTGGTTCACACAGACTTTTGCAGTCCAGTGCATTAACCCACAGCGCCACACCAGGAACAAACAATATCCATAATATAATCAGATAAACACTTAACCTTAGACACATAACCCCATTTTGAAACACTCAAGTTCAATTTTTTTTCTTCTTCACCCTTTAACTGGAGTCCTGGTATGCGCTGTGGGTTAATGCGCCACACTGCAAAGCCGTTTGAAATGCAAGGTTGGCAGTTCAAGCTCATCAACTGCTCCTCGGAAACCCTATACAGGGGTCGCTATGGGTTGAAACCTACTGGATGGCACTTAACAACAACACCAACAACACTTTAACTAACCTTATTCATATGCATATGGTCTTGGGCCCTGGACAGGTTGGATCCAGTAGGCGCTGGTCCCCTACCAGCCATCTTATTGACCCAGTCTAATATTAGTCCTATGTTGTTGCTGTTGTTGAGTACCCTGTATAGGGTTTCCAAGGAGCAGCTGGTGAGTTTGAACCACCGACCTTTAAGTTCAAACAGCTTTGCAGTCTGGCGCATTAATCTACAGCGCCACACCAGGACTCCATTATTATTATATTGTTGTTAAGTACCATGGAGTCGGTTCCGACTCATAGGGACCCTGCACATGGTTTCTGAGGCTGCAAATCTTTACGGGAGCAGAAAGCCTAATCTTTCTCCCGCGAAACAGCTGGTAGTTTCGAACTGCCGACCTTGGGGTTAACAGCCTGATTTGTAACCACTACGCTACCAGAGCTCCTTCCATTATTATGGCTGTGTGCCGTGGAGTCGGTTCCAATTCATAGCGACCTTTTACAGGGTTTCCGAGGCTGTAAATCTTTACAGAAGCCAAACACCTCCTCTTTCTCTCGCGGAACAGCTGGTAGTTTCGAACTGCTGACCTTACGGTTCGCAACCCAATTTGTAACTAATATATTATAGGACTAATATTAGACTGGGAAAATAAGATGGCTGCTAGGGAACCAGGGGCCTACTGGATCCAACCTGTTTGGGGTCCAATACCAAGGTGTGGCACTGTGCGCCAGACCGTAAAGCCGTTTAAACTGCAAGGTCAGTGGTCTGAGCTCACCAGCTGCTCCTCGGAAACCCTATAGAGAGTTGCTATGGGTCAGAATTGACTTGATGGCACTTGACAACAAACTCAACAATGATATTAGTCCTGGGTCACTCCGGAAGCTGCAGCATAGCACCTGTTGCATTCCCTTTAGCCATTATAGGTAAGAATACGCAAAGTAATCATTTAAGAATCAAAAGTTTCACTTCCCATGATCCTTCATTCTTTCTCTTATAAGACCCCATGCTTTTATGAGTATGGAGTCATTACAAGGAATCTCACTCCTAAACAGTGAGGAGGCTGACTTCCTCCCACTTCATAAAGTCGGAAGGAGAATCAAACAACAAATCAGCCCCAGGATATGAGGCAGCGGTCAGACATGTCTCCACCCTACAACCTTCTTTGCCCTCTTTGTACACAAACCATCCCTCCCCACAGCACCCTCAACTTCACATTGTTAGGGTAAGGCGATGGGAGGAAATTACTGAGGAAAAGATCAGTAGTGGTGGGTGGGGGTGGGTGAGGTAAGATCAATAGAACCATAAAATAACCTCCAAATACAAAGGACAGAAGGGCTGAATGTGGACAAGAGATTAAAAAAAAAAAAAGCCTACTTGTCAAGTAGGAAGAATATATAGAGACAAAAACAAAAAAAAAAACCCAAAAAACTATCTCCCAGTATGTCAGGGACCCAGAAGAATTTGTGACCCTCCCTCCATATTTGTCTACTCAGCTTCCTCCTAACTAGTGTTTAGTGCAAGCACAAAAATCTCCAATGACCCCAGCCTGGTGCCACCAGGGCAGACCTGGTCCTTGAACCAGGAACCTGACAGACGGGCACATGCGTAGAGTTCACAGGTATGTCAAATATCCCAGATACTTGCCTCCACAACGGGCTTTATCATGGACTGCAGCACGCGGATGCAGGAAGAAAAACAGACACCCCTCTTGAAAGAGGAACTACGCAATCAGGAAAGCCCACCCCTTACTTAAATAAAATCTGGTGAAACTGCCTCTGCAGATTAACCTTTTACTACCGCTAACGAGATGGATTTGCCAAGTGGCAGCATTGATGGACTCAAGCGTGCCAACAGTAGTGAGGTTGGCCCAGGATCGGGCGGTGTTTCGTTCTGCTGTGCATAAGGTCGCTATGGGTCGGTACCGGCTCGATGGCATCTAACAACAACAAAAGTGGTGGTGGTAGTGTGCCGTGGAGTCAGTTCTGAGTTGTAGCTACCCTGTATAGGGTTTCCGAGGCTGTAAATCTTTACAGGAGCAGAAAGTCTCTTTCTCCCGCAGAACGAACGACTGGTAGTTTCGAACTGCTGACCTTGAGGTTAGCAGCCAAACTGGTAACAACTACGCTATCAGAGCTTAATGTGCTGCACAGCAAAGTTGCTTTAAACTGCAAAGTCGGCAATTCAAGTTCACCAGCAGCCCCGTTGGAAATCCTATGCAGGGTCACTAAGGGTGGGAATAGACTCAATAGCCCTTAACAAACATACCTGGTAGCTCTGTAGGATAAGCACAGGAACACAAGGTCGGTTTCAATCTTACTAGAATTAAAATTCACCAGCCACTCCTCAGAAACCCTATCCAGGGTCACTATGAGTTTGAACTGACTTGATGGAATTTAACAACAACAACAACAACAATTTTAGACTGTGAGCACAGAGAGCTCTGCCCTCGATGGCTCGTCTTCCCTGCAGATATTTTTCCATAATCTAATAAACCTCTTTAATACTATATTTCATAACTTTCTAGTCTTTTGTAGCCCAAATTGACAACATCTGGGTTCAAAATGGCCACACAGAATTCACAGACTATACTCATGATTATGAGGTTTATTAGGGAGGTGAACAAGGTACAATTCAGGATCAGAAACAACCCAGGATTCAGCAGTTCTCCAGTCAGAAATGCCTCTTCTCCACACAGTGGAATACTATGCTACCTTGAAGAATAATGATGAATCTACAAAACACCTCATAACACAGATGAGCCTTGAGGACATGATGCTGAGTGAAATTTTGTTGTTGTTGTTAAGTACCATGGAGTTGGTTGCGACTCATAGTGACCCTGCACACGGTTTCTGAGGCTTTACTGGAGCAGAAAGCCTCATCTTTCTCCCATGGAACGGCTGGTAGTTTCGAACTGCTGACTTTGAGGTTAGCAGCCCGATTCGTAACCACTACGCTACCAGAGCTCCTTTTTGTGAAATTAGTCAGGCATGAAAGAACAGATATTGCGTAAGTTCATTATTGTAAAAATGTAAGAAAAGACTTCCATACTAGTAGAATAATTCGTTGAGGGTTACCAGGGGCAGGACGGAGGGGACAGCAACTCACAAGTCAGGGTATAGACGTATGTTAACTCAGGGGACAGGGAGGGCAATATATAGGAGGGAAGGGCAATGCGCAACAAGAGGGCGGGGAGAGATGCCAGGAAGACAGGGAAAGACTCTGGGAGGTATACATGTGATAAATGGGATAGAGATAGACTGTGATGCATGCATAGCCTTAGAATAACAAGGTTCTATGGTAGGGTGCCAAAAACCAATAGATCTGTTTTGGAAGAAGTGCAGCCAGAGTGTTCCTTGGAGGCCAAGATGGCCAAACTTCAGCTCTTATACTTCGGACATATTGTCAGGAGGGAACAGTCACTGGAGAAGGATATCATGTTTGGTAAGGTGGAGGGTCAGAGAAAAAGAGAAAGACCCCCAATGAGATGGATTGGCTAAGTGGTAGCATCAATGGACTCAAGTGTGGCAACAGTAGTGAGGTTGGCTCAGGATCAGGCCGTGTTTCGTTCTGCTGTGCATAAGGTTGCTATGGGTCGGTACCAACTCGATGGCACCTAACAACAAAATGGTGTGGTGCTGTGGGTTAATGCACTGGATTGCAAGGTCAGTGGTTCAAGCTCACCAGCTGCTCCTTGGAAACCCTATACAGACAGGGTCACTATGGGTTGGAACTAACTCAATGACACTTAAAAACAACAACATGATATAGGGAGCGAGACACAGGTTGAAAGAGAGTAAAGGAGAGGAAATAATGTTAAGGTGCTTGAAAGATTTGTGGCTATTGGGTTCTCTTACCTAGGTTATGAATCAGAGTGCGAGCCTCAAGGTCAACAGTTCGAAGCTACCAGCTGTTCCATGGGAGAAAGAAGAGGCTTTCTTCTCTCGTAAAGATTTACAGCCTCAGAAACGCGGTACAGAGTCGCTATGAGTCGGAACCGACTCCACGGCACATCACCACCACCACCACCACCACCTACTAGTGTAATATAGACATTTAAGTGGGATAGATGGATAACTAGGGAAGATGATTACAGAAAGCTGTAAACTGGTCTTCAGCCTATAACAGATTGGATTATCTAAAAGGGGTCTAGATTGTACCCTGGAAAACAGGCTTCTTGTTAAGCCTTGGTGGAATGTAAGGCCTTAAGTGGAATCCGGAGCCCCACCCAGAACCTTCAGGGGTGGGACATTCCCAGTTGAAAAGACTTGCAGACCAAGAAGATACTTCTTGAAAGAAGATCAAGGGGAAGGGTGGGGGGGCAAGGTCAGTGGGTGGGGGGGTGGTGTTGGGAGTTGGAGGGTAAGAAAAAAAACAACAAAGCAGACTGTTTGGCTGTGACATTATCAAGCAAGTTGTTTGCCCTGGAGCCATCAAGGCAAGAAGGTAAAGATGATTACACAATTCAAAGAATGTAATCATTATCACTGAATTGTACATGTAGAAAGTGTTGAGTTGTTGTTGTGAAGTGCTGTTGAGATGATTCCAACCCATAGTGACCTTGTATAGGGCTTCCGAGGAGCAGCTGGTTGAATTAGTGTATGCTTATGCAAAAAGGGTACAGAGGCTGTGTCTAACCTCTGACTTCAGGAGAATCACGATCAGCATTAGCCCTCGAGGGATTCCTAGGAAGTGAAGGTCAGACGTGCCTCCACCCTCCAACCTTCCTTACCAATTCTGACACCAACTGTCCCTCCCATAGCAATCTGTTTCTCTGTTGGGTTCAATAATCCATTGCAATGGTCACACCAAACTCATAGACCATAATCATGATTACAGAGTTTATTAGGGAAGTTAACACGTTACAATTTAGGATCAGAAATGTTCAGGATACAGTCCTTTGCTCTGAAGTTTCTCTTCTAAGCTGTGTTCACAGGCACACTCTCTCTGGTCTTGAGCTTTTCAGTCATATAATCCCTTGGTCTCTGCCCTGCTTAAGCAAGTGTTATAAGACTCCTTTAGCACTACTGATACATGCCCAAAGGGCATGCCACCACCACATTATAAGCCTCAGCCTGAAGGTGCTTGACTCTAGCTTGGTGGGTCAGCAAACCCAGTTTTCCTGATTATGTGCCTGGAGGCACCTAACTCCACAATCAAACCTCCTGCCCCAAGGCATTCAGCTTTATAGGCTCCGTGGGCCAAGAAGTCCATGGAACTGCCCTGTTTCATGCTCTTGGTTCTGCGCCTCTGCTGCTATGCTTCCCCAATGTCACAGCCCTCTGTCTCCTGGATTGAAGAAGTTCACAGAGATCTTGTGGTCCAAAGGATGCACTTCACTCCTGACTTTTCTTTCTTAATGATAGTGACAGCTTCTGTGATTGCTCAGGATGGCAAAATTGACCAATACCCATGTTAAAGTCCCATACACCAAATTTTTACGGTCCTACCGAGTCCTTTAAAGTCCTGATGTGGCGCTGTGGGTGAATACACTGGACTGCAAAGTTGGTTTGAACCATAAGGCAGCGAGCGGTTCAAGCTCACCAGCCTTTCCTTGGAAAGTCTATACAGGGTTGCTATGGGTCAGAAGTGACTCAAAGGCACTTAACAACAATGCACTGAGTCTTTTAATGGGAGTTACAAAGACTATGGCTAAAAGAGCCATATCAAGTAATTCAAACTGTACCACAGTTTTGCTATGCATATGAGGGATACCTCATTTTACTAAGTTTGACTTTATTGCACATCTCAGATATTGCATTTTTTACAAATCAAAGATTTGTGGCAACCCGGGGTTAAGCAAGACTATCTTCACCATTTTTTCCAATAGCATGTGCTTACTTCATGTCTCTTTGTCACATTTTAGTAATTCTTGCAATAGAATTCATTGTTGTTGTTAGGTGCCATTGGTCAGTTTCGATGTAGAGAGGAGACCTTGTATGGGTTTGCAAGGAGTGACTGCTGAGTTTGAACCACCAACCGTATGGCTCAAACCGACCTTGCCTACACCAGGACTCCAACAAAATTAAACCCAAAAACCAAACCCATTGCCACTGAGTCAATTTCAGCTCATAGTAAACCTGTATAGTGTTTTGAGGCTATAAATCTTTACAGAAACGGCAAGCCTTACCTTTTGGGGGCTGAGCTGCAGGTGGGTTTGAACTGCCAGCCTTTTGGTTAGGAGTGCTTATTTGGGCTTATCTCCGCGTTACCAAGCCTCCTTAATAGACTACAGTATAGTGAAAACATTATGTGCACTGGGAAATCAAAAAATTCGTGTGACTTACTTTTTTGCTATTACTTTGACTGGTGTGGAACAGACCGGGCAATGTCTCGAGGTCAGCTTGTACCTTAAATAAAAGGTTGAAAAAAAAAAGTAGGGTCTTCAGCAGCTGCTCTTTGCACATCAGCCGCTTGGGGGAGACAGAGTGGCAGACTCTGGGCGAGGAGGGGAGTTTTCAGCGTCCGGTACAGCTGAATGCTTACACAAAGCTCAGAGTCTCACTCAGCCGCTACTCCCTTCTCCCTCTCCCCTCTCCACAGTCCCTGAGCGGGATTCTGCATGGTAAAAGTCAGAACCAAATACAGAAGTCCGCCCTGGAAGCTTGTCCCCATTGCTCCAGGTGGGACGGCTTTAGCTGCTGGACAGCGCATGACCACCAGGGGGCGCTCCTGACCAAGTACTGATACCAATTCCGTCTTGCTGCCCTCAAAATGTGCAACCTGCGGCTATGAGTTGCATCTTCTCGCCTTGCTAGCTATCCTGTTTAGTTGCCAGCAGCCCCTCACTCTCCTCGTCCTGGACTCAAGGGCAATAGCAAGTGGAGTCAGATAAATGGTTTTAAAGCAGGGTTACCAGGTAAAATATAGGACTGATGAGTCAATCGTGAATCTCAGATAAGTAAGGAAAAATTTCATAGTTTATTTTTGTTGTTGTTAGGTGTCCTCAAGTAGATTCTGACTTATAGAAACTCCATGTACAACAGAATGAAACTGTTGCTATATTTGAGTCCATATTGCAGCTACTGTGTCAATTCCTCTCATTGAGAGACTTACTGTTTTTTCCCCGACCCTTTTTTAAACCAAGCACAATGTCCTTCTCCGAGTCCTGGTGTGGCGCGCAGTCCTTTGCACCAGACTGCAAAGTTGTTTGAACTGCAAGGTCACCAGCTGCTCCTCGGAAACCCTATAAAGGGTCTCTATGAGTTGGAACCAACTCAACAGCACTTAACAACAAAATAATATCCTTCTGTGACAACATGTTTAAAGCATGTGAGAAGTCTCACTATCAAAGGAGCATTCCGGCTGTACTTCATCCAAGATAGAATTGTTCTTCTGACAGTCCATGGTACAGTTATTATTCTTTGCCAACATCATAATTCAAAGGCATCAATTCTTTGATTTTCTGTATTCATTGTCCAGCTTTCACATGCAGATGAGGTGATTACAAATACCATAGTTTGGGTCAGGTGCACCTTTGTCCTCAAAGTGACATCTTTGCTCTTTAAAAACATCTTTTGTAGGAGATTTACCCTAAGCAATACATTGTTTGGTTTTTTGATTGTTGCTTCCATAGCTGTTGATTATGGATCCAACTAAAAGGAAATCCTTGACAACTTCAGTCTTTTCTCCATTTATCATGCTGTTGCTGATTGGTCCAGTTGTGAAGATTTTTGTTCCTTTATGTTGAGATGTAATCCTTGAATCCCCTTTGCTTTCAGCAAGTAAGGTGTATCGTCTGAATTTTGAAGATGTCTTCCTCCAGTCCTGATGCCGCATTCTTCAGACAGTCCAGTTTCTTAGATTATTTGTTCAAATACAAACTGAATAAGTATGGTGAAAGGATAAAACCCTGAATTAAAACCATTCAGTATCCCCTTATTCTGTTTGGACTAATTCTCCTTGGTCTATAGGCTCCTCATGAGCACAATGAAGTATTCTGGAACTCCCAGTCTTTTCAGTGTTATCCATAGTTTGTTATGATCCACAGAGTAGCTGCTTTTGCATATTCAGTAAGCACAAATAAACATCCTTCTGATAGTCTCTACTTTCAGCTAAAATCCATCTGATGTCAGCAATGCTATCCCTTGTTCCATGTACTTTTCTGAATGTGGCTTGAATTTCTGACAGCTTCCTCCTGATAGACTGCTACAACAGTTCTTGACTTGAACTTCAGGAAAATTTTACTTGCATATGATATTAATGTTATTTGAGGGAGCCTGAATGCAGTTATTTTGAGACCAACCATCACAACTCTCTTAAATGTCTATTTTCCTTAAGTTTCAATTTCTCCTTTTCCTCCAGATGTTGTTGTTGTTGTTGTCAAGTCAAGTCGGAACCGACTCATATCGACCCCATGCACAGCAGAACGAAACAATGTCCGATCCTGGGCCAACCTCACTACCGCTGCCACACTTGACGCCATCAATGATGCCACCTGGCTGATCCATCTCGTTACGGGTCTTCCTCTTTTTCTCTGACCCTCCATCTTACCCAGCATGACATCCTTCTCCAGCGACTGTTCCTTCCTGACAATATGTCTAAAGTATGAGAGATGAAGCTTAGCCGTCCTGGCCTCTAAGGAGCACTCTGGCTGCACTTCTAAATTCCACCCCCAGGCAAGACCTCACAAAAGCCCATTTCCTCTACAGCTAACACCTCCTTAGCTCTATCCCCTCCCAAGACCCTCATAAAAACCCTCAGCCTGTGTGTGGGAGTACTTCTGACTCTGGTCAGCAAGGCCCTCTCAGGTGTATCTTGAATAAATCTTTCCTAGCTGTTGAGTCACATGCTCTGTCTCCTTTCTCCGTTGACTCTAACATTACTTTTAGTTGGTTTCCACATTCTGTTGGGTTATCTTTCTTGGTAATGAGCACAAATATGGATCTCTTTCAGTAGATTGTCCAGGTAACTGTCTTTCAAATTTCTTGGCATAGATGATTATGGATTTTCAGTACTGCATTTATTTGTTGAAACATCTCAATTTATAGTCTGTCAGTTCCTGGAACCTTGGTTTTCACCAATGCCTTTAGTGCAGCTTGGACTTCTTTCTTCAATACCATCAGTTCTTGATCATCTACTACTTCCTGAATTGGCTGAACATTGAGCAATGCTTTTTGGTGTTTTGACTCTGTGTATTCCCTTCCATGGTCTTTAGATGGTTACTGCACCATTCAATATTTTGCTCATAGAATCCTTCAATATTGTATCTTTAGGCTTGAATTTTTTCATCAGTTCTTTTAGCTGAGAAGTGTTAAGCATGTGATTCCCTTCTGGTTTTCTAACTCCAGGTCTTTGCACATTTCATTATAACACTTTACTTTGTTTTCTTGAGTTGTCATTTGAATTCAAACTCCTCTATTCAGTTTTTTAGTGTATCTCACATAGTGTTTTGCTAAATCTGGTAACTCTAGTTTGGACTTACACCCTTTGATTCAGATTCTAACTTTTCCATTCACTGAATAATTAATTCTCTTAGCTTTTCTGAGTCTGTTTCCTTATCTGTAACATGAGTAATGATACCTTTTCATAGGGTAATGTGAAATATTATACCAGGTAAACAAACAAACAAGTCCATTCCCAGGTAGTCAAGTCCGACTCATATTCTGTCTGATAATGATCCTATATGGGAGTAGACCTCCCAGTCTTTCCTTTAGAGCCACTGGGTTCCAACTACCAATCTTTCAGTTAGAATAGAACTGCACACTAGGGTTTACAGAAGGAGACAATCATCTCCTTCTGCAGAGCAACTGGTGGGTTTGAACTGCCAACCTTTCGTTTAGTAACCAAGCACTTAACCACAGCCATGTGTTTAACCAGTGAGTCACCAGGGCTGCTTGTGTTCACTTAAGAACTCAATAAACCTTAAAACATTTTCTATTCACTTACTAAATCTTCCTGTTTCCAACTCTGAAAGTAGGAGATCTTCTTGTAGAAACTGGGTGAATGGAAACCATCTCTATCCACCAAACCAACTGTCTATCTTAGCATGGCTTTATCCTTCCACTGTCTTCATCAATATAATTTTACTATCATAGGAAACTGTTGCCAAGAGTGATACAAGTTGCAAATAACTATTGTTCATTCCAGGAACTTTCAGGAAGACTTATTTAAATTGCCAGGGACCTGTGGCAATGTATGAAAATATCTTGGTTATCAAAAGTGGCATCTAATGGATCAAGGTCAGAAATGTAAAGAATTATTGAGCCCCCAAGAGGAACCCTAATTTAAATGAACATCACACGGCAGGGCTGGCAATTCAGACTTACTAGGCACTCCTCAGAAATTGTTGTTCACCTGACTCAACAACACTTAACAATAGCAACAGCTTTTAAAATAAACTCTATAATCAAGAAAAAAAAAGAGAAAAAAGAACATCAAAGGTTCAACTCTTCAATAGGAAATATTAAACAACACGATTTTTTCTAGACCTTGCTTCCAGACCCTTTCCTTACTATGTCAACTAAATCCTGTTGTTGTTAGGTGCTGTTGAGTCACTGTTATTTATGAGGACTCCATGTTTCAGAGGAAAATTGCCCCTAGGGTTTTCTTGGGTGTAAATTCTTAAGAAAGCAGAGCTTCATGTCTTTCTCCTTCAGAGTCACTGGGTGAGTTGGAACTGCCAATCTTTCAGTTAGTAGCATGTGATACTAACCAGAGCTCCTTATGTTAAACCTAAACCAATATAATAGATCCTCACCCAGTTCTAATCAAGGCCACCATTGAAAGGTCCACCTTAACCCAGGCTTTGCCATCCTTCCTCCAAGATGCTCCTAAGACTTTTGAATTCATGCTTTCATCTCCATGATGAGAATAAATTCCATTTTGTCTTAAAGTCACTGTGGTGGTAATTTTGAGGAGTCAGTATCTGATGGGTGCCTTTCTGCACCACCAGGTTGTAAGGTCTACAACTGATCTGGGAGTATGGTGTGAGTCCCAGGTTTCCTGGGAATGGCTCATCCCTTCCAGTATAGGCATTCTCCGCATCCATAGCCTTCTTCTCATTCCTTAACACCTGCCTGAGCAGTCAGATTCTGTTGCTTAACTGAGTAAGACCTAAGCTGAAACACAGGAGACTTGTGTCCTGTGTTTGTAAGGAACTGTCTGGGTGACTTTGGCACATGTATTCCTCTTGAAGCACAATCCCAGTGAGGAAGCCTCCACTGGTGAGATACAAGATGGAAGAAGGCAGCTTTGAAAATGACAGAGGCTAGGAATGGCCCCCATCTTCCACCCAGTGAAGTTCTAGCTCCCTGGCCAGCCTCATTGAAAAACAACTGAAAAATAGAGAAAAGGGAGAAAGAAAAGGCACCCTATCCCTAACATCTGATAACATCATGGTGCTTCCTTCTAGCCTGTTGTGTATGTAAATAATATAAGATCATATCCTAAGTACAATTTCATTTTTCTGTTCATCATGAGGATGTTTACTCATGTTATTAAAATCTCCCTGAAAAAAGAATCAGTTTAATGGCTCCAAATAATTGGATTAAAGTGATATAACATGGTGTTTACCTAAGAATTCTTCTATTATGGAACAGCTGTTTCTAGTTTTTGACTATTGCAAATAATACTGCAAGGAACATCTATTTGACTATTGTAAATAATACTGCAAGGAACATGTTTGAATACAATGCTCCCATTCCATGAATGGGGTTCTTTGGTGGATGGTTAAGTCTACCATTAAACAGTTTGTTATCAGACAACAGACAGCAATTCATTTTTGGATGCTTTATGCCCCAGCACTTAGTCCAGAGCTTGGCACACAACAGGTTTTAAAAAATGGTTGACTGAGAGAACAAACAAGATGGCGGATCGGGTGGGGGTGCAGTAAGGAGCTCTGTCAGCAACAACACAGAATACAGGACCAAACGGGCTCAGGGGATTGTCCCAGAACTCTGAACCACATATAAAGGAATATTTAGAAGGTTGTAAGGCTTACAGCTAGGGTAATTTGTAGCAGAAGCAAGAAATCCATTGCTTTCTAATTCAAGACACTCAGCTGCTCCAGGAGCCACCATCTTGGGTGAGATCAAGTGGGGGAAGGATCAGAGCAGTCACGGACACCTGACAGAACCATGGAGATAAAGGTGTGGACGTTCTTTTCTTTTGGTATCTGTTCATTGGTCCCTTGCTGTCTGTGCACGTCCATTCTGGTGACTATAGGGGTGTCTGAGCTAGTGGACACCACAGCCCCACCTTCAGAGGCTTCTACTATGCATGCGCACAGATCTTGAAATTTAAAGTGACAGTTTCCACTTAAAACCAAATGACGACAACCAGCCCTGAACTGTTTATAACTAGAAAAAAGGCCTGAACAGGGATTGTGGAGAGGAACAGGTAAACAAAAAAGGAAATAGGCCAAAAATTAAATCCTAAGTTACGTCAAAATGACCAACAGTGGCATCTTGAAATTTCTCAAGAAGAAGAGTGAAAAGGGAAGCCCATTTCCTGATCATATCTACCTGGAGGCAATCAGAAATTATAAAAAATACCAAAATACATATCCATCTAAGTATTAAGGCCACAGATAACTCCTGAATATGCCCAAAAAACAGAAGCAGATGACCATATCTGCATATGTCCAGAAATGAGATAAAGTGACTGAGGCAAATGAGCTGGAAGTAGACCTACACTCGATACTGGAAGATGGGCAGGCTTTGGAAATGCCCAAGAAGGAATTCAGAAAAATGATTATAAGATATATCAAAACACTGCATAATGGAGTTGAGAAAAATAAGGAAGAAGTCAGGAAAGTGCTACAGGAACAATCAAATAAGATAGATACAGCAATGGAAATGATTCAAAACCTACAGAAAGAGGTCCAAATGATTAATAATAGAATATCAGAAATGGATAGTACAATGAAAGGGCAAAGGAGTAGAACTGAAGAGATAGAAGCCAGAACTAGTGAGCTAGAAGATAAATCTCTCAACACTACTAAGATAGAGGAGCAAACACAAAAAAGGATAAAGAAATCCGAAGAAGGCCTAAGATTCCTAACATAAGAATTATTGGCATTCCACAACAGGAACAATCACACAAGCCCACAGAGGAGATAGTTGAAGAGCTTCTGGAAAAATTTTTTTCTAACATCCTGGAAAGTAAAAAGATAAGCATTCAAGAAGCTCAACGAACTTTAGGATGGATAGACCCTAAAAGATAATCACCAAGACATATAATAATCAAGCTCTCCAAAATCAAAGATAAGGACAGGATCTTGAAAGCAGCTAGGGAAAACAGAAATATAACAAAGGCAAGCAAATCAGATTAAGCTCAGATTTCGCAACAGAAACCATGCAGGCAATAAGGAGGAAATGGGGAGACATATATAAAACCCTGAAAGAAAAAAAACTGCCACCCAAGAATCCTTTACCCAGCAAAGCTGTCAATCAAATACGATGGTGTAATCAAAACATTCCAGGATAAACAGAAGCTAAGGGATTTTGCCAAAGCCAACCCTGGTATGAAGAACATCCTAAAGGAAGTTCTGTGGACTGAGAACCAACAAAAACACACAACAACTACAGAATGACGTACATGGCAGCATGATCCTAAACTCAATCGACAAATGGAAGAGTCAAGAACAGAATAAAATTATAAGAACACAGGATATGGGAGGTCAGTCTATGATCAAAACAACTACAATGTGAAAACAGGTAAACACAGAGGAACAAAGATCCAGGTGGTGGGAAGGTCAGGTAGATTACTGGATAAAATAGACTGTCTTAAATGGAGGGTAGAACTAATGGAATATAAGGTAACCACAATGGGGTTGGGGTGGGGGGTTTAGTTTAGGTGTTGGGGAGGGCAGTACCAGAAGGGGTAGGAGGCAGAAGAACAAGACAGATAGGGGAACACTGAGACAGGTTTGCATGGTCTAGTGGGACAGAGGTAAATAGTGATGCATACTCAACCTTGGAACAATAGGGCTCTGGGATACAGGGATCTCTGTATAGCTTGAAGAAGGTAAATAATACTAAAATCCTTGACTGCCTTATGAATATTAGTTTCCCTTGCCTACTATTGTAAAATAGACACTTGAGTAGGATAGAAAGCAAGATTGGGAAACATGATCAGAGAAAACTTGTAAGCCCGCCTTCAGCCTATAACTGATTGGAATACCTAAAAGGGGTTCTACAACTTGTCCAGTGAAATAGGCTTTGTGCAAAGCCTTTACAGAGTATAGGACCTTCGGTAGAGTCCTGAGTCCCATCCAGAGCCCATGGACAAGGACTTAGCCACAGGGGGTTAGAGCTGAGAGTGAAGCATCCTGCAGATATGAAGTGAGGGGAGATGCACAAGAACACCCAAACTTGTATACAGTAAGTACCCTTTTGACATAGCCTCGATGGCTCAATATTCAGAACTTGACTAGAGGAAGATTAAAAAAAAAAAAAATTTGATATTTTTTTTTTTTTTTTTGGATAAAGGAAAACAAGGGTAAATTGCTTCAGTTTGATGAAACTGACCTATACTCAGGGTGGTATTTACTCTAAATACCAACAGAGAGGGAAAGATTCTTCACATCAAGTATCAATGCTATGCTCTCTGTACACAGGGTAGATAGGCATGGGAAATTTAGATATTGGCTACCTAAAATGAGGGGGCAATAAAGGCATGAAGTGACTGGCTTACAAGGTATCAAGAGGGTGTTTAGTTTAAAAGTATGGGAGGAAAGAAAGATTCCCCACGGAATAGTTGTCATCTTGTCTAAATGGGTCTGGTGAAAAGAGATGGGGATAAGATTCGTAAGATCCAATAGGGAGTAACTGTTATCATGACTAATTGCGATCATCACAATTGTAAAGGTAGAAGTTTTGTAACAAGAACAGGGGAGTGGTTAATCGTACAGTCCAGAAACAGAGGACCCTAGGACCATCAAGAGAGAAGTGCACAAGCAGAATGCGGGACCTTATCCAGAGAAGCAGCAGTGCCAGAGATGGAGGCAGAGATGGGGGCATGGAGAGGGGGAGTGGCTGAGGACTCTAGATTCATGGACTAAGAAGAGAAGGACTAAGAGCTGGTGGC
>NW_006408542.1:21419869-21432013 GCF_000296735.1 Chrysochloris asiatica | reverse complement strand
AAGTGACTGGCTTACAAGCTTTCAAGAGGGAACCTAGAGCTATAGGGCCAAGAGGAAGGCAGAGTCTCTAGTGAGTAGTATCCAATCTGTCTAGGCGGGGCTGATGAAATGAAATGCAGATGGGTCTCTTGTTATACAATAGTGAATAATTGTTATCAGGACTGATTGTGAGGGTTGGAAATGTAAAGGTAGACGTTTTATAGCAAGGGAGGGAGTGATTAACTTTCCAGTCTAGGAGCGGAGGTCCATAGGACGATTAATGGAGAAGAGTGGAGTACGGGACCCAAGTCAGAGAAGCAGTGATGCCTGAGATGGAGGCAGAGATGATGAAGTGGAGAGATGGAGCAGCTGGGGACTTTAGATCCAGAGAGGGAGAGGGACTGTGTGCTGAGGGGGGGGGGCTTTGGGGAAGGGGTAGGGAGAAGTGGGGAGGCAGGCAGGCTTGCAGGGTATATACCCTTTGGTTGGTTTATGATGCATGGAGGGGATTGTAACCATGGCAAGGAAAAGATATATGAAAGAATGAATATAAAACTAATGTTCTCCCATGTAAACTATCACATAACTCACAATAAAACATTAAAAAAAAAGGTTGACTGAGCGATGCTGCTGGGGACCTCCTTTGGTGTTCTATCCTCCTAGCTCCTCTGTGACCTGTGACTCCATCTGGAAGCTCTAAATCAAAAGTCCTGAGGAGGAGGGCAGTGATCAGTGGTAGGTACCTCAAAAGTAGCCCTTTCCTTTCTCTCTAAGACGGAGGAAAATAGAGGACTAATGTGTACAGAATCCAAATCTGAGACATCAGTTCTAATTCCTTCCTGTGAAACTTTGATTTGACTCACATCACCTCCCCACACTGTCTCTTCCTTGTTGAGTCATACAAGAATGAGATCATTGATGCTTTACTCTAGCTAGACGTGGGACACTTGAAGTCACCTGGGAAGTTTTCATAAAAGATGTTCAAGTTTGGCCTAGAATGTCTGATTTAATTGGCCTGGGGGTAGGGCCCAGGCAGAGTACATTTTCTCAAAAGTTCCACAAGTGACTGCAAGTATCAGCATGAGTGGAAAATCTTGAATTAGAGGACCCTTCAAGTCCCCTCCAAGAGGAGCTCTGGTGGGGCAGTGGTCACACACTCGGATGCTAACCAAAGAGTCAAACTCACCAGCTGCTTGGAGAGAGAAAGATGTGGCTGCCTGTTAGGTAATGATTGACAGCCTAGGAAACCCTATGGGGCAGCTGTACTCTGTCCTGTGGGGTTGATATTAGGTGGGATCAACTTGGCCAGCTTTCATAGTCTGTGAGCTTCGATTATGTCTGGTTAATGAAATAGAAACTATCACATTGCTCTGGGGAAATAGTATATTAATAACTATTTCCAGAAGCATATAGTTTAATCCTAGAATCTCAAGGAAAAATAAATGATAAAGAACCGACTTCATCTTTTGGAAATAGTCTACTTTGTTAAGTTCCTCCAATTAAAGACTCTTCAGGAGTGCAGAATAGCCTACCCTTTGGTTATTAACATTTCACAGATAGAGAAACTGACAATAAGAAAACACCTAAAGACAGTCTAGACTCCAGCTACTGAGAGAATCTATATAGGTATTGTGTGTTGTTAAGTGCCGTCAAGACGGTTCTGAGCCATAGTAACTCTGTACAGGATTTCCAAGGAACGACTGGTGAGCTTAAACTGCTGACCTTGCAGATCAAACCAACAGATCTGCCCAGTGCATTAACCCACAGCGCCACACCAAGACTCCTTCATAAGCATGTTGTTGTTAAGTGCCGTTGAGTCAGTTCCAACCCACAGTGACCTTGTACAGGGTTTCTGAGGGTGTAAATCTTTACGGGAGTAGAAAGCCTCATTTTTCTCCTGCGGAGCGGCTGGTAGTTTCGAACTGCTGACCTTAAGGTTCGCAGCCCGATTCGTAACCACTATGCTACCAGAGCTCCTTCAGAGATAGTGTGGGTTCAGCTCGAGACCACCACAATAAAGCAAGTTACATGAAGTTTATGTTTTCCAAGTGCTTACAGAAGTCATGTTTACAGTACGCTGTAATCTATTATGTGGAATAGAGTCCTGGTTTGATGCTTTAGGATAAGCTCTGAACTGCTAACTACAAGGCTGGCGGTTCAAAATCACTGGCTACTCCTTGAAAACCCTATACAGGGTCACTATGAGTCAGAATGGACTCAATAGCACTTAACAACAATAACAGGAATTAAGTGTGAAATAATAGCATTGTGAAAAAAAAAAGATATATGTGAGAATTACAAAAATGTGACATAGAGACGCAAAGTGAGCTCATACTGTTGGAAAAACGAAGACTATAGACTTGCTCGACACAGGGTTGCCACAAATTTTCAACTTAAATGCAATATTTTTGAAGCACAGTAAAGTGAAGTGCAAGAAAACGAGCTATGCCTATAGTATGAAGCTGTGTGTTTTAACGAATTCTGTTCAGCAAACATCTGTGTATGAGAAGTTTCTGTAAGACTGAGATGGGTGGGGAAATTAAATGTTTAAAAGGAGTAGCCTTAGCAGCCTGGTGTACCAGTGGAAGCAGGGAAAACAGAGAGAGAGACTGTGTTGATCTCTGGAGGTGACCTCTTTTGTTGTTGTTGTTAAGTGCCATCAAGTCAGTTCTGACTCATAGTGACCCTGTGTAGGGTTTTTGAGGAGCAGCTGGTGAGCTTGAACTGCCAACCTTGCAGTTCAAACGGACATTGCAGTTCAGCACATTAACCCACAGCGCCACACCAGAACTTCTATCTACTTCTGTAAACCGTCAGCTTCACTGCCTATAATCCCTCCTTAACAACTTCATCTCTTAGATTCTTGAAGGTTCTTCCTGTGCTCTTTAAATGCAAAACACCCTAAACCATCCTCCCACTGTGGTCTTCTAGAGCCTCAGTCAGTTAGCAGTTAAGGCAAAAGCAAGATGCCTAGGTGGCCTATGGAAAGGAAGTGTGGGGGTCAGCTCTAAGAAGGAAGCAGAGAAAAACAGGCCCCAAGGGCCCCCGCCTGTCAGCCAGGCCATTCAGTCAGAGGACCACCTCTGGAGAGAGAGGCATTCAAGTTAAACAGCACAATACAGTTTTTCTAACAGCTCATTCCTTCTTTAATTCTGTAGTGAAATATTACTCAGTTGTACTGGAATCACCTTCAGGGACTTGTAAAATACCACTGAAGAGATTAAAGTGATTTCCCTAGAGAATACCATGACTTAATGATTGCACAATAAGGAATAGAAAGAAAATGCTGCCTTAGAGGAAGAAGTAATCATTTCTTCCTGCTCGGAGGAAGATATGGGGCATTGCAAAGATGCAGTAACAAGGAATACCAAGGAGAATGGAAAATTACCATTACAAGCTACCAGTCTGGGGCTTCTTCTGGAACCGCTGAGTTCCTGAGAAAATAAGAGAAGGAAAGGAAGCAGGTTTCTCCGGAGCTGGGGGGTTAGGATGAACAGAGTACAGAGGTCCAGGTTTATAAATCCAAGTCACTATGAAATGCAAAGTCACATCCTGTTGTATTAGAACTTAAATTCTGAGCACTCGGCTTGCAGAAGTCCACGGTTTATAGTGGGAGCCCTAAATCCATTTTGAGCCTTGACATAAATTCAGCCTCCTTCTTTCTGACCACTAACTGGAAATATATTGGCATAGTGGCAGCAGCAATGGGATCAAGTTAACAGAGATTGTGAGGCTGTTGCTTCCTTCAGTTGCACATAAGGTATCTGTGAGTGGGAACCAACTCCATGACACCTAACAACAACTGCTCTCAGGTAGTGTGCATTTGAAAGAGGCTTTACTACCCAAGGGGGGAGGGGCAGTCTCCCTCTCAGGGATCAGCCTGGGCATGTCCTGAATGGCTTAATGGAAATTGGGGTACCAGAGTCCTGTGGTCATAAGTCCTACTCTGACCGATGTGTCAGAGGGCCCAGAATCAATCCTATCAATTTTTCTAATCTGCACGAGTGTACATATCCCAATGATGGGCCATTTCCCCACTTCCATAATCCACCCCATGAGGAATTCATCTGCTACCAGTCATGATTTTGTGATGAATTTCTTTTGTTTTCCAGCTTCCAAAAATCCTCACCAGTGGACCAATAAACAGCATTCTTATCAATGGAGAAGAGATTGAAGTTGTCAAGGACTTCATTCTTCTTGGATCAACTATCAACACTCGTGGAAGCAGCAGTCAAGAGATCAGACGACGTATTGCATTGGGCAAATCTGCTGCACAGGAACTTTTTAAAGTGTTGAAGAGCAGAGATGTCAGCTTGAGGATTAAGGTGCGCCTGACCCAAGCCATGGTATTTTCAATAGCCTCATATGGATGCAAAAGCTGGACAGTGAATAAGGAAGATCGTAGAAGAATTGATGCCTTTGAGTTGTGGTGTTGGAGGAGAATACTGAAAGGGCCATGGACTGCCAAAAGAACCAATAGATCTGTTTTGGACGAAGTGCAACCAGAGCGTTCCTTGGAGGCCAAGATGGCTAGGCTTTGTCTCTCATACTTTGGACACATTGTCCTGAGAGAACAGTCGCTGGAGAAGGATGTCATGCTGGGTAAGGTGGAGGGTCAGAGAAAAAGAGGAAGACCTCCAACAAGATGTGTCGGGGTTTTCCCTCGACATAGTTGTCATGAGTTTTTGGTTCACGAGGAGGGGAGATCCAGCGGCGATAGGGATAGCGAAAGAATACACAGACAAACAGAAGAAGGGAGACAATGAAGCACCCCAAAGCCAGGGTGGATACATCACTGGTGGGCAGGCTTGGGACTACAGGCATCATGGCCTCTGCAGGCAGCGACTCACTGCCCTGCAATCTTTAATGCATGCCTTCCAACCCGTAATGCACCGCAATCTTTACTCCATGCCTTCCAACCAGTAATGCACCACAATCTTTACTCCATGCCTTCCAACCAGCAATGCACACCTGGGGAGGCCCGGGCCTCTGCTTTATTTAGGGGAGGAGTTTCACACCAAGCTGGGAGGGACTAAAACAGGAAACATCTAACATCAGTAATTTTCCAGACATTCAGGTAACTTTACATTGTACTTCACTGGTTTGAATCCCAGGCCAGCAACTTGGATTCTCAGGCCCAATTAACATATCTATAGCCCCTGAGGTCAGTTGGGGGAAGGTGAGAGTTCTGCAGGAGATGCCCAAGTGAATGGGCTGCACCTGGAAAAGGGATTAGGGAGGATGGGTTCTTTGTCTATAGAACAAAGAACCGAGAAGTAGCTAAGATATTTTTAGTTAATCCTTTTGGAGAAAGGCTTGACCTTGCAACCTTTAGTCTTAGGCTTTAGGAAAATATCACATTTATCTGTGGATTTTCAAAGGCTCCAGTGTATTAATTTAATATATATACCTGAATATTAATATGAAAGCAATTTGCCATTAACTGCCAGTGGCCTCATTTGTTACACTCGGCCCTAAAGGGCCTCGAACCTCTGACTAGTCTTACACAGTCTGCAACAAAGATGGATCAGCCAGGTGGCATCATTGATGGCGCCAAGTGTGGTGGTGGTAGTGAGGTTGGCCCACGATCGGACATTGTTTCGTTCTGCTGTGCATGGGGTCACTATGAGTTGGTTCCGACTCGATGGCACCTGACAACAACAACATAAATAAATAACCATGTGACCCACTGAATCTTTTGGACACCATTATGGTCTCATTCGAGTCCTGGTGTGGCACTCTGGGCTAACGCGTCAGACTGCAAAGTCGTTTGAACTGCAAGGTTGGTGGTTCAAGCTCACCAGTTGCTCCTTGGAAACCCTATACAGGGTCGCTATGGGTCGGAATCGCTCAACAGCACTTACCAACAACAACAAGGGTCTTATTCTGGCCTTTCTTATGTAGATAATTTCTCTCTGTCTTTGTCTTGTCTTTGTTATGTTTAAGACTTAATAAAGGGGCTTTAGAAAATACATTTGAGTTTAGGGTTTTTTTCCCCCCATTGTTGTTAAGTGCAGTCAAGTTGGTTCCAACTCATAGTGATTATACATAAAATTTCTGAGGCTGTAAATCTTTGTGGGAGCAGAGAGCCTCATCTATCTCCCACATGGCAACTGGTGGACTTGAACTGCCAACCTAGTGGTTCATAGTCCATTGCTTATACAGAGCCACACTTTTAAAAACAATACTATACTCTTTCTGAAACAACCCTGGGAACAGATTAAAATATTGATCCAAGGAGAAAAGGGAGTCCAGAAAACAATATTAATATCTGGGCCATTTACTAATCAAAATATTGTGACCAAAGTTTTAAGAAATGCTGAGGGCTGTGCCCTTTCCCATCTCCCTTTTTGAGCACTAATGAATATCCAAGCAATTATTGAATATCAGAGCAGCCAGATCTTGAAACAAATGAGCTAAGAATGTTTTACGGGTCTAATAAACCACTTTACAATTGTCTTGCAGGAGTGACCAACTTCAGACCAGTCCTTGAAACAAGCAACAGTGTTTCTAGCTCTGACCACTGCATGACCTTCCATAGCCAAGCGTCTTGAACCCAGCCTGGGGTTCCAACTGCAGTCCAGAGACAGGATGCTTGTCCTGCCAGTGCCTCCCCGATGCTTTTATGGTAGACTCCTTTTTGAATGGAAGCAATTCCATTCTGAACTCTTATTGTACACAGTTCATTATACTAGCCCTGCTACTGCCCAGCCTTCTTCCCAAGAACAACCATAGACATGCAAGCCTTTTCTGAGTTTGAATCCTAGCCACTGCCTCTCAGGCACACCCCCCCACTCATCTTCTGTCAGTGGAGACTTGCGTGTTGTTATGGTACCGAACAGGTTTCAGCACACCGTCCAGACCAAGATGGATTAGGAAGGAGGGCCTGGTGGCCTACTTTTGAAATCCAGTCAATGAAAACCTTATAGATCACCACAATAGTCTGATCTGCCGCTTATGAGGAGGGTGTGGGACCAGGCAGCATGTTGTTCTATTGTGTGTAGGGACTGACTCTACCATAGCTAACAACAGCATCTACTGAGGAATTGCATTGTGCATAGTGTGACTAAGAAACAAAATGTTGATTTTTATTTGAATTAAAATTTGTATTTAAAAGTTGTTGTTAAGTACCGTTGCGTTGGTTCTGACCCTTAACAATACTGTATAGGGTTTACAGGGTTTACAAGGAGCGGTTGGTGAGTTTGAACTGCCAACCTTGTGGTTCAAACCAATATTGCAGTCTAGCGCATTAACCTGCAGCTCCACACCAGGACTCCATATTTAAAGGTGGTGCCTATCATACTAGATGGTGTAGCTCTAGTCAGTGAATTGGAAGGCAGGGAGTATGAGAGATAAACTACAGGTCTTGGGGAGTCTTTGTTGTTGTTAAGTGCCGTCGAGTCGGTTCTGACCCATAATGACCCTGTGTAGGGTTTCCAAAGAGCAGCTGGTGAGCTTGAACTGCCGAACTTGCCGTTCAAACAGCTTTGCAGTCTGGTGCATTAACTCACAGCGCCACGGTCTTTGGAGGGTTGCAAACTGAAAAATGGCTTAGGTCATATCTCTGGAAGGATCAATGGAAGACTGGAGTTAGAAGGATGTAACTGGAGGAGGAAGTTATAAAGCTCTGAAATATGGCAGTGGCAGAAGCTTTGAGAAAGTGGAATCAGCAGGACTGAGGGAATCTCAGGTTTAGAACTGAGGCTGCATCTTCTTCTCAGGAGACATTTAAAGCTAGATGGGTGTTGGACAGGGTGTAGCTGCCAGACAGAGGGGCTAGAGATTTGGGGGGTTGGTCCTGGGGCAGTGCCTGGATCCTAAGGCTCCATTCTTTGCACAGCAGCCTCTGTCAAGGTCAAAGAAGCAGGTTGATGAGACATCGTACACAGATGGTATTCCTTGCTAATTTACAGTATCACTGAAACTTTGAGTACTATTGAGTCAGATTGTAAATATTGACACCAATTTCCATAATACCAATTGCAGGAGCGGGCAGTGTTTCAAAAAAAAAAAAAAGACAGGCAGTTAAAAGCTTTTGATAATTAAGCAAATACCTGAATAATTTACTAAAGTCAAATTATCACTGAGAGGCAGAATCTACCCCATTACTGGCCCTCTCCAGTGTGATGGTTGGGGAGCAGCTTCTCTTAGCTTCAAGACAGAATGTTGCCTGAATTTCTGTGTGATGATGGGGACTGCAAAGTCAGATACATATATATTTATTTTAAATAAATAAATAACAGATTATCCACTACCTGAGATGGACTAACAAGATTCTCTGCAGTTCTGGGTTCCTATCTGAAGTCCCATGATTCATTCATTCACTCCATAAATATCTCTATGCAGCACTTAGCATGCACCAGACCCCTTTATAGAGGCAGGGACTACTGTATCTGCAAACAACACACCTCTTATACAGTGTTTGCAAACTGCAGACCCCCCTCATGTGTTAGTTTCCCATGTGTACTGTGTACAGAGTGTGTATCTGTGTGTTATTTAGAGGGGCATGTTATTAGCAAAAAATACAGCATTGGGACAATAGCATTAGAGCTTGCCTTGAAAGAGCTCTGAGTTTTATGGGGCAAGTATAATATAGTGAATAACATTCATTGAGACTTAAAAATGTATCAGGCACTTGGCTGGGTGCATTTTATGTGGATTTAATCTTCCCAAAATTTTATGAGGTAGAAACTATCATGATCCTTAACTTATAGATTGGGAGATTAAATGAACAAATGGACAATGGCTAGAACATATCAAAGTAGAATTTGGACCCACTGATCTGTAAGATTTATCCCAGGAAGGCAAATCAGTGTCTATAGGAAGTTAGACAAGAGACTCTATAACAGTGGGCTCCAAATAGTCAAGACTCGATTGATAACCACATAATAATTATGTCAATTAACTTTCTTAACTTTTATCCCCATTTACAAACAACCAGAGATAGTCAGATATACCCCCTAACCAATCACATTGAGTGCCCTGCTTCTAGTTAGACCCCCTCCTGCTTTCCCATGCACACCTGGAATCTTCTCTTTTTCCCCACTCAAAAGCTTTTTGGGCACTGTGGACTAATGCATCAGACTGCAAAGTCATTTGAACTGCAAGATTGGTGGTTCAAGCTCACCAGATGTTCCTCAGAAACCCTATACAGGGTCCCTGTGGGTGGGAATTGACTTGATGGCACTCAACAACACCAATAACAACCTGATTTTGAGTCTCCAACAAATGAAAATGAGGCAGACTCTTGCTATAGCAAACCCCACTATTGAGTCGATTCTGACTTATAACAACACTATAGGACAAAGTAACCTAAAAACACCAGAATATATGAATACTAAGGAGCTCTGGTAGCGTAGTGGTTACGATTTGGGCTGCAAACGTTAAGGTCAGCAGTTTGAAACTACCAGCCGCTCCGTGGCAGAAAGATGAGGCTTTCTGCTCCTGTAAAGATTTACAGCCTTGGAAACCCTGTACAGGGTCGCTATGGGTCGGAACTGACTCGACGGCACTTAACAACAAAAACAGGACAAAGTAGGGTTTCTGAGACCATAAATCTCTCACTTTTTTAAAAACACATTTTATTGTGAATTGAATGAAGGTTTACAGAGCAGATCATCAGTTCCATATTCAACAAACCATACATTTTGTTTCATTACACTAATTGCCATCTCCTCCATGTGCCGTCAGTTAACAGTATTCACCGCTATTCTCTTTAACTTCTGCACTTCTCCCTATGTCTGTAAATCTTTACAGTAGCAGGCAGCCTCATCTTTTTCCATAAAGTGGCTAGTAGGTTTGAACCACTAACCTTGAGATCAGCAACCTAACACCTAACCCACAGCACCACCAGGGCTATAGCAAACTCTGAATAAATAAACTTTGCTTGTTCTTACTTGTATGCTGTTTGTCTATTTCTAAGACAAAATAAAGTGTAACAACAGCTCTAAATTCTAGAGTGTTATAGCAGCTGTAGATCCAGAGTCGGAGAAACCAAGGCCACTCAGAGAGGCGAAACAAAGTTTCATGTTTATTAAGCTGGCTAGCTCAGAGGAGCTAACTTCCAGATTCTGAGCCCCAAATGCAGTCAGCATGGGCTTATATGGGGTCAGAGTTGGGGAGGGGCTACGTTGCGGACCTGTTTGAAGACAGGAGGGAAACCAGAAGATTGGTTCTGCTTGGTAACCTGATTAGCATTCTAGCAGTTAATGTTTTACCTTTCCTTTTCAAAAGCACTTGGGAAACTAAGCTGAAGTAACCTGACAAGTATCCAGAATTTACTTACTTAAAACTAAAATCAAACCTATTGCCATCTAGTTGATTCTGACTCACAGCAACCCTATTGGACAAAGTGGAACTTGCCCTATAAGGTTTGCACTGCTGACCTTATGGTTCAATGAAACCCAGAGCTCATCCTATAGCGCCATACCAGGATAAATCCAGGGTTAGTCAAACATTTTCACTAAACAACCAGATATATGCAGACTCTGTCCCAGCTACTTAATTCTGCCTTTGTAGTGTAAAAGCAGCTAGAAACAAGACAAATGTGTGTGGCTGTGTTCCAATAAAACTTTATTTATCAAAACAGACTGCAGAGAGGCAGAGCCTCACAAGCCTCTGTTGTTACCATCCTGCTGCCTCTTCCCAGATGCCTTAATGTCCCTCCTGCAGCCCCCTCTGGCTCCCCACCCACAAGACACCTTTGGCGTTCCCCTGCTTTTTGGCTAGGGGTGAGAGTGACTTATATCTGCAGAATGTGAAGGGTGAGATCACAGTGGAGAAGACTAAAGGGGGACGTCAGAGTCTCGGGGCACTGCTCTCGCTTTCTCTTTGTTGTCACAAATGCAGTCCTCCTGGGAGACGCTCTGAGTTCCAATGAGGACCAGGAGATGGAACTAGAAGCTCGGTGTTCTATTTATGAAGGCGATGAAAGTTTATAGGAATTAAGTCATTTCATTTCAATATGTTGTTTGTTGTTAAGTGCCGTTGAGTCGATTCCAACCCATAGCAACCCTGTATAGGGTTTCCAAGGGGCAGCTGTTGAGCCTGAACCACTAACTTTGCAGTCTGATGCATTAGCCCACAGCACCACACATTTCAATATAGGACAGGTGAAAATGATGATCCCAAAGCCTTTTTAAAAGAGATTTCCTGGACAGAAACATATCCCCAAACACCTCCAGAGTCCTGGTGTGGTGCTGTGGATTAATGTGCTGGACTGCAATGTCGGTTTGAACAGCAAGCTCACCAAGCGCTCCTTGGAAACCCTATGCAGGGTTGCTAAGAGTCTGAACTAACATGATGGTAGTTAGAAACAAGATTATCAGCTGTAAAGCAGAGTATATTAGCCAAGTTACAGGAAGCAGTTGAAGTTAGTTAACCTTGGAACTGATATGACCTATACATTACGTGAATATTCCAGGGACAATAAGAAACAGTCATGGAGAATCATCATCCATTAATCTACAACATCCATATCATCTCAGTTGAAACTCTTATTGCAGCCCCATCAAGTAAGAAAAAAGACAAAAAACATCAAACTGGAAGATAAAACAGATCACAAAGGGGAACTTCCTTGAGGATGTTAAGCATTTAAGTTAATTTGGTTCTAAAGATGATGAATAACACTTGGAATCTGAAACAAGGGGAACACATCCTTTAGAAAAGTAAATGAACATCAAGGCAAGTGGTTGGGTCCCCCTCAGGGCAAACCGCCTTCCAAGACTAAAACTCAATGGGAATGCATGAGCAGACATGCACTCTGATTGGTGACCACCTTGGTCACCGATAAAGGCAAGTGAGGGAAAAACAGCAATGAAGTGGCGAGCTAAGCCCTACAACGTTCAATAGACTCCTGTGAACCTGGATGGAGACCTGGTTGGCCAACAGTGTGGCTAGACCTGGGGGCTCTTGGGCCAAGAGTCAGTGATATAGCCACAGAGGACTAGAGTGGAGAGTGAAGGGTTCAGCTGATAAGAAGAGAGGGCATATGCATAAGAACACTCACACTTGCAGATAATACCCACTTGACCTAGCTTCAATGAGTGGATGATCAGAGCTCAACTAGAAGAAGAAAGAAGAGGGAAAAATGAGTAGTCTGATACAATTTGATGAACTTGACCTACACCTATGGATGCAGTAGCTCAAAAGAGTGAACAAATCTTT
>NW_006408542.1:21414606-21416069 GCF_000296735.1 Chrysochloris asiatica | reverse complement strand
AGATGGATTGGTAAAGTGGCAGCATCAATGGGCTCAAGCATGGCAAAAATTGTGAGGTTGGTCCAGGACCAGGAGTGTTTTGCTGTTGTGCATAGGGTTGCTATGAGTTGGTACCGACTCGATGGCATGTAACAACAACAACATCTTAAGTAAAGTCTTCACCTCTTTCTTTTCTGAATTATGGAAGCCTAAATTGCTTCAAAGAAATTTAAATACCAGTATATGAAGTTCTGGAGTCCTGGTGTGGCACTGTGGGTTAAAGTCAGACTTTAAAGCCCTTTGAACTACAAAGTCGGCAGTTCAAGCTCACCAGCTACTCCTTGAAAACCCTATACAGGGTAGCTATGGGTTGGAACCGACTCAACAGCACTTAATAACAACAATTTGGGCTTATTCATAATACTCTTGATTTTTCCTTTTTATCTTCCAAGGGTGAAATGCTTCTCTTTAATAAATGAAGATCTGTTTATACTTGTCTTTTCATTTTAGTCAAGATATTCAATCATGAGCGCTTTCAGTGGTATGTGAATTGTTGCTGTTGTTAAGTGCCGTTGTGTTGATTCCGACCAATAGCAACCCTGTATAGGGTTTCCAAGGAGCAGCTGGTGAGCTTGAACCACCTACCTTGCAGTTCAAACGACTTTGTAGCTTAGAGCATTAACCCACAGTGCCACACCAGGACTCTGGTATGTGAATTAGGAGAAGATTAAACAAACAAACAAAAGTCTGCCAAATATATTGGAAAACATTTAAAAAAGAAGTGCTGACTCTTGAGACATTTCCCTTTGCTGCATATACTATGATGGAGTAAAAGAAGCCTTAAATTTTAAGGGTTTTTTTATTGTTGGAAACAACACTTTTACTGAATTCCTATTTATTTGCCATTGTGTGTTTTTAGTAGTTTTATGACTGATATTTTCTAAATGGTTTGACATAAAACACAGTCACGTTTTGTTTCTTTTTCAGAATTATCTTCTCAAGCATACAAACATTTCTCAACCTGAGTATTTTGTCATAATAAAGTCTCACAAATGCTGCACTGTAGTACATGCTTGCTTTTTAAAAATCATTAACTGAGGAAGCTACTGATGTCATTTTATTACATAAGGAAAGTTATTGATGTTTATGTGCAATTTACAAGGATTCTGTATATACTTCCCAGCTTTAAAAACACTTAGAATTATTGATGTGGTATGAGGAAGGGTAATAATGTTAATTCTTCCAATTATACTTTTGAAATTTGAGGTTGGCCTTTTAAAGAATAATTAACTTCTGAAGAAGTTACCTTAGCATAACAATAGTTTTTGAGTTGTGTGTATGGTTTTTACTTGGTAACATTGGCTTTAGTTAAATCTTTTGAATTATAAAGTAAGTATAATTACAGTGAAGGAGTTTAATTTCAGTTGCAAAAGCTGAATCACACTTGGCTTCTTGAATTAATGTGATAGTGGTGGGGAGGTGGT
>NW_006408542.1:21406256-21413681 GCF_000296735.1 Chrysochloris asiatica | reverse complement strand
CAGAGCTCCTGTAATAGAAACATTAAATTCAGGACCACTGGAATACACCAGCTTTTGTTTTGGAGTTGTGTATTTGTAGTTTTTTACTGTTGTTGTTTGTGTTGTGATGGATTTTTTTTTCTTTGTTTTTAAAGAAATCAAAACTGTTAGATCTACTAGTGAAGATTTGAAATCTTTTCGACTTCTTGTGTTTCATCAATAACAAAGAACGCTAGTTAAATGCCACTGAACTGATTTTAGTTTTTCTATATGAAGTGTACAAATTTTGGGGGGTAGGGTTGTTGTTGTTGTTAAGTGCCATCGAGTCAGTTCTGACCCATAGCGACACTGTATAGGGTTTCCAAGGGGCACCTGGTGAGCTTGAACCACTGACTTTGCAGTTCAAATGCCTTTGCAGTCTGGTGCATTAAACCACAGAGTCATAACTCTTAATACCTTACATAATACACTGGAGCATTCTCACCAACATTGTCATCATCTGTTTAACGCTCCCAGTATATTTTTTCAGTCTGTTTATTTAAAATCGTATGGAATAAAAAAAAATCAATAAGCAATAAAACCAGAGTTACACACACACACTCACACACACACACACACACACACACACACACACACACCAGACTGCCATCTAGATTTGGGCCCTGGACCTCAGGTTGCTGATCTTTGCTTTAAGCTAAGCTTCTTGTCTGATAAGGATGTCACTATGAACTCCAAGCTTCCAGAAAAAGTATCGACATTTGTCTTTTGTAGAGAAAGGTTTCCATTTTAAAGCACGTTCCCATCTTATTTAATTTGGTCCTGTCTAACTATGAGCACTTTGAGGTCAAAGACTATGTTTGATTCATTTTTCTGTTCCCTGTGGGACTTACCTAGTATCAGACAGGGTAGACAATATATTCACCATAGATACTTGTTAAATTGAATTGAGTTGATTAAGTAAATCAACTCAATTATTTGGTACCAGTAGGAGCATAAAGGTACTTATTCCCATTGTATAGAAGATAAAATGGAGGTACAGAAGAGTTATATGATTTGTCTGTGTTAATCTGGAGACTTTTGATGAGCAAGAATGTGAAGACTGCCTTTAAGCCCCCCTGCCTCCTGGTCAAGATAGACTCCTGCCCTGCTGGGCTCATCATTCAAGAGTCCCATGGAGGCAAGATGCTGTTGAGAGTGCTTTATAACATGGATTGAACTTTGTGATCTTGTAAACACAGACTATACCTTCTCCTTTCCTTGTCCCATTTATCTGAAATCAAACCTTGGAGGATGAATCATTCTATAAAAATCAAGATTTTTGGACAATAGAGGCTCTTTAAGCCTCAAACATTAAACAAAAAAATTTGTATAGAAATCATGAAGCACATTGCTCTTGTTTTTGTCTTCTCCATCAGAGAAGCCTGAGGAGCATTGAATTTTTTGTCATAAACCAAGGATCAGAGTTGCAGATACCCGTGGCTGGGCTGTGAGGACTTTGGGATGCACTCATGGCATGCATGGAGGCATGTGGAGCAGAAAATGGTCCAGGTATCTCTGAAGTTCTTCTTATTGCTTTTTATAGATTTTTCTGTCTCCTCCTCGACAGTTAGGCTATTGTCTGTCACTTCTTGAATCTGAAGGAAGGCTTCTGCCTGAAATAACCCCTGTCTCCCTGTGTAATTTGCTTTCTCTTTCTACTATTAGCTTGGAAACCTGTTAACCAAGCATAGTTAAAACTCCATGCAAGGAAGGGAAAATGGGCTCTGAGTGAGAATCAAAGAAATGCATGAGCTTTCTGGACATTTACAGAGACACTTAAGAAGCTGAAAGTGGTTGTCTAGGGACAACAGAAATTAATAGCAGAGAGAGTAGGACAGAGATCTGATGTTATAAACCTTGTTAAATCTTTTTTAACATTTATGTGTGTGGATTGTAAGTGGAATACTTAGTAATAAATAAACAATGGTAATTAAAAGCAAAGAAAAGATGTCTTGCATATGACTCAGTGATTTCATTGCTAGGAATATATCTAAGAGACTTGAAAGTAGGAATGCGCACTGACATATGCACACCAATGTTCATTGCCGCACTACTCATAGTAATTAAAAGTTGGAAACAACATAAATTCTCATCAGCAGATGAGTAGATAAACAAAACATAGTATATACATACAATGGAATACTACTCAGCCAGAAACAGAAATGAAGTTTGGATATATGCTACAATATGGGTGGAGTTTGAACGATTATGCTGAGTGAAATAAGTCAACCACAAAAGGACTAATGTTGTATGACTTCACTTACATAAAAGGACAACAGGCAAATGCATAGAGATCAAAGTTTATTGGTGGTTACAATGAACAGGAGGAAGGACAAAAAGAAGGGGGGGGTGAAGTTATTGCTTAGAAAGCAATGAGTTTCCATTTATGATGGTGGAAACATCATATTGATTAAGGTTAGGATTCATCTTAGCTATTTAGTGCTGCTGTGGCAGAAATACCATAAATGAATGGCTTTAATAAACAGAAATCTATTTTCTCACAGCTTAGGAGGTTAGAAGTTCAAATTCAGGGTGCCAGTTCTAGGAGAAGGCTTCCTCTTTCTGTCAGTTTTGGGGGAAGGTCCATGTCTCCTTTTAACATCTTTGGGCCTGATGTTCCTTGGAGATCTACATACTTCTTGGCATCAGTCTTTTCTTGGGTCTAAGAGGTTCTCAGCACAGGTACCCTGGGTTGCTTCCAGTTCTTCTTTTTTTGATGGTATCAGGTCCCTCTATCTCTGCTCAATTGTTTAATCTCTTTTATATCTCAAAAGAAATTGACTCAATATACAACCTAGTCCTGTAGATTGTATCTTGCTTCATTGACATAAATTCCTCTACCTGACTCATTAACATCATGGACATTAGAATTTAGAACGCATAAGATAATTACAACAGATCACAGAATGGAAAATAATTATATAATACTGACAATCATGACCTACCAAAGTTGAGACATTTGTGGGAGACACAATTTAATTCTAACAATACAGTTACTGTCAATATGGTGTACATCTGCAAAACATTCAACTGGCTAAAGTTGTGTTATTGTCATTGTTGTTGTCAGGTGCCATCGAGTCGGAACTGACTCATAGCGACCCCTTGCACAGCAGAACGAAACAATGTCCCATCCTGGACCAACCTCACTACCGCTGCCACACTTGAGTCCATCAATGATGCCACCTGGCCGATCCATCTCGTTAGAGGTCTTCCTCTTTTTCTCTGACCCTCCACTTTACCCAGCATGACATCCTTCTCCAACGATTGTTTCCTCCGGACAATATGTCCAAAGTATGAGAGACAAAGCTTAGCCATCCTGGCCTCCAAGGAGCACTCTGGCTGTACTTCCTCCAAAACAGATCTATTGGTTCTTTTGGCAGTCCATGGCACCTTCAGTATTCTCCTCCAACACCACAACTTAAAGGCATTAATTCTTCCACGATCTTCTTTATTCACTGTCCAGCTTTCGCATCCATATGAGGCTATTGAAAACACAATGGCCTGGGTCAGGCGCACCTTAGTCCTCAAGCTGACATCTCTGTTCTTCAACACTTTAAAAAGTTCCTGTGCAGCAGATTTGCCCAATGCAATAAGTCGTCTGATCTCTTGACTGCTACTTCCGCGAGTGTTGAGAGTTGATCCAAGAAGAATGAAGTCCTTGACAACTTCAATATTTTCTCCATTGATAAGAATGTTGTTTATTGGTCCAGTGGTGAGGATTTTTGTTTTCTTGACATTGAGATGTAATCCATATCGAAGGTTGTGCTCTTTGATCTTCATAAGTAAATGTTTCAAGTCCTCTTCACTTTCAGCGATCAAGGTTGTATCATCTGCATATCGCAGGTTGTTAATGAGTCTTCCTCCAATCCTGATGCCACGTTTTTCTTCGTAGAACCCAGCTTCTCGTATTATTTGCTCAGCATACAGGTTGAATAAGTATGGTGAAAGAATACAACCCTGTCTCACACCTTTCCCAATTTTAAAACATTCAGTGTTCCCATGTTCTGTTCGAATAACTGCTTCTTGGTCTAGGTACAGATTTCTTAGAAGTACAATTAAGTGTTCTGGAATACTCATACTTCTCAATGTTGTCCATAGTTTGTCATGATCCACACAATCGAAAGCCTTTGTGTAGTCAATAAAGCACAGGTAAACATCCTTCTGATATTCTCTGCTTTCAGCCAAGATCCACCAGACATCAGCAGTGATATCTCTCGTTCCACGGCCTCTTCTGAATCCAGCTTGAACCTCTGGAAGGTCTCTGTCAATGTATGATTGTAGCCGTTTCTGTATTAACTTTAGCAAAACTTTACTCGCTTGAGATATCAAAGAGATTGTGTTATAGATACATTTATATCAACTTTAAAAAAAGCAGGTGCTGAAGCTGCTTGTATACAATCAAGCACTTTACGGGATTTGGTTCCTCGGTTTGGAGGTTTAAGGTTGTGGTTTCATGGGATATCCCTGTAAGTTGGCCTAATAACATGTTTAGTACTTCTGTTCTACTTTCTAGTTTATTACACAGTGCCTAGGATCTTAAAAACTCGAAAAGCAGTCATGTAAGGAAATTGAATTTATGTTAATGGTGGTAGAATATTTTGAAAAAGGATAGCAATAATGGTGGCACAACATGGAAAATGTAATTAATGTCATCAAATTGTAAATGTGGAAGTTGTGTTTTGTTGTATGTATTTTCACCACAATGAAAAATAATTAAAATAAACTAACAAACCCAAAAATCCTATAGAGCCCAGTTCTACTTTACAACACATGGGGTCACCATACATCAGGATAGACACAATGGTCCCTGGTGCCTATCTCTCATGGTGGTGTGAGGCTAAAATGGAAAGCCCTGTCTATACAGGTCTCTGAAGTCCCAACCACAGCCTGGCATCCAGATGGTCCTACAAATATCTGATACCCAAACTCACTTGAGCTTCTTGAGCTCTTCAACAATTATTTTACTTAATGGGGTCAGCTATTTGCCCTGGTCATAGTCTGGCTTCTCTACAGGTAAAAAAACAAACAAACAAAAACAACAAGTGGAAAATAAACAAACAAAATCACTGCCATCAAGTTGATTTCTGGCTCATAGAGATACTATGGGACAAAGTAGAACTTTAAGGCTTCCAAGACTGCAGATCTTTACTGGAACAGACAGCATCATCTTTCTCCCAAGAGGCAGCTGGCGGGTTTGAATAGGTGACCTTGTAGCTAGCAGCCCAACACCTAACCTACTGTGTCACCAGTGAAGCATATTTAAATAAATGAGTATATATTATATGCTGTTGTTGTTGTTAAGTGCCTTTGAGTCGGTTCTGACTCATAGCAACCCTGTATAAAGTTTCTGAGGAGCAGCTGGGGAGCTTGAACTGCCAACCTGTGGTTTAAATTGACCTTACAATCCAGTGCATTAACCTGCAGTGACACACCAGGACTCCAAGCATATATATATTGTTGTTGAGTCCTGGTGTGGCACTGTTGGATAAGCACTCAACCATAAGGTCAGTCTAAACCACAAGGTTGGTGGTTCAAACTCACCAGCTGCTCTTTGGAAATCCTATATAGGGTAGCTATGAGTTGGAACCGACTCAATGGCACTTAACAACAACTTTATATATACTTCAAAGAAATGACTCACACATTTGGGGTTGTCAAGTCCCAAATCCATGGATTAGGAAGACCTCTGCTGACTCACGAGGTTTCAAGAGCTGATGAACCCAAAATCTGCAGGTGTGGCAAGTTGGAGGTCTTTGCTGGTTCACAGGGTGAAGGACTTGATGAGTCCAAAACCTGCAGGTCAGGCAGTAGGCTGAGGTCATCTGCAGGTGTTTGTTCCAAGAATCAGAGATCAAGTATGGGAAGAGTGTAGGCCTGAGAAAGACAGTGAGCTTTGCCAGAATGTCCATTGTTGGGTTTCAGGCCCAGAAGAGAAAGTCTTCTGAGTACATAGGTGCTGAGATACCAAATAAGTGACCAGAACTCATTCTGAGAAACATTCGTTTATTACAGAAAAGAGAATAAAAGAGATGGTTTACCAACAAGGGAATTCACCTACAAAGAGTGAAATTCAACTGTGCCCAGTGGTGACTGGCCAGATCATGAAGTTTTACCACATGAGGGGTGGCGGACTTGTGTCTTTTTATGTCATGGGTTATTCACAAGGGAAAGGGAAGTTAAGGGTGATATGTGGAACTGGGAAAAGGTAGGAAAATTCCAAGGTGCTGGGCTGTCTGTGCTTTCCTAGAGAACAAAGAGTTTTGGAGAAGTGGGAGGGGCTCCTTCTTAGCATGACCAAAGCAGGAGATAGCTGGAGAAGGGAGCTGTCTTCTCTTTCCTGGAGAGCAGGAGCAGGGGGAAGGGACAGGAGGCATGGTTTTAGGTGACCCTGGTGTGGTCATTTTGGAGCCTAATGTTTGTGTCCTTACATCCATTTATAGAGTGGATGCAGGCCACACAGCCAAGGAAACTCCCCTTTCAACTGATTGGCTGCTCAAATCAGATTGCAAAATGGAAAGTGATTACAAAGTGCCTGCCAAACCACAGAGAATTATAGCCTAGACAGCTGACACAGAACATTAACCATCACAACCCCTAGCTTCCTCTGGTTGCTCCAAACTTCAGCATCAGCCAGAACAGTTCAGTACCAGAAAAGGGATGAAACTTCCTCACCTTAAGCTCCTACTCAATCCTTTCAATTTCATATAAAAATGGAAACTTCCTTAACTGCTTTCTTCTTTCTCCTCCTCCCATTTCTGTACCCCACTAATGCTTTGTGCATATTCCAGTGATTGCACTTGCTACTTGTTTTAATCTTTTGAACTATTTAAAAATGATTACATTAATATATGTTTATGATGAAAACATCCAAGCAGTATGAAAGAATGCAACTAATATGTAAAAGTTCTCTTCTCTGCCCAGTTTGATGCTATCCCCAAGATATCAATTTTAATTTTCTTGAATATTTTCCCAGAAATGTTTCATGCATAGGCAAACATGTGCACATACACTTAGATACCATACATATGTTTCTTTTTCTCAGATATCTTTACAGCACCATCTTTAACAAAAGTCTGTTGTGGTCCATTGGTTTTCATTGGTTGAATTTCGGAAGCAAATCAACCAATTTTTCTTAGTCTATCTTATTCTAAAAGCCCTGCTGAAACCTGTCCACCATGGGTGACCCTGCTGATGTTTGATATATCAGTGACATAGTGTTCCAACATTACAGCAACATACAAGTCATCACAGTACAACAAACAGATAGGTGGGTGCTCTTATCTTGTGTACATTCAGTTTGGTGAGTGTTCTGCCTTTCACTATTGAAAATACATGCTGCATTTTCATTGTCTTCTCAGGTCTGCATTTTCAACCTAACTGGGAAGGGCAGGGGATGCATTTGAGTCT
>NW_006408542.1:21403274-21404359 GCF_000296735.1 Chrysochloris asiatica | reverse complement strand
CCTGTAGCCTTGTTTTTGTCAGTGCCTTCAGTGCAACTTAGAATTCTTTCTTTATGACTGTGGGTTTTTGATCATATGCTGCTTCTTGAAATGGTTGAATATTGATGAATTCTTTTTGGTTCAGTGACTCTGTGGATACTGTTCACCTTCTTTTGATGCTTTCTGCATCATTCAAGATTTTGCACATAGACCCCTTCAATACTGCAACTTGAGGCTTGAAATTTTTCTTTAGTTCTTTCAGTTTGAGAAATGCTGAGTGTGTTCTTCTCTTTTGATTTTCTAGCTTCAAGTCTTTGCACATTTCATTATAGTACTTGACTTTGTCTTCTCAAGTTGTCCTTTGAAACTTCTGTTCAACTCTTTTGCTTCCTCATTTTTTCCAGTCACTTTAGCTTCTCAATGCTCAAGAGCAAGTTTCAGAGTGTCTTTAACATCCATTTTGATCTTTTCTTTCACATGTAAGTAACTTACATGTGTTTATTCTACAACAGATGAGGAACTGAGCCCCAGGGAGGTGAAGAAATATACTTGAAGTTACACAGTAAGTGACAGAGCTGAGATTCAAACCCAGGCAACCTGGTTCCAAAGTCCGTGTTCTTAATAGCTATACCAGCTTGCCTCTCAAAGTAACAAGCGGTATTCTTCTCTGTTCTAATAATTTACATGCAATATTTCACTTAACCCTTTCCACAGATCTATGAGGATCTCCGGTAGCATAGTGGTTACGAATTGGGCTGTGAACCTTCAGGTCAGCAGTTTGAAACCACCAGCCGTTTCACAGGAGAAAAATGAGGCTTTCTATCCTGTAAAGATTTACAGCTTCAGAAACCCTGTACAGGGCCCCTATGAGTCAGAACCAACTTCATGGCATATAACAACAACAATAACAGGTCTATGAAGAAGAAAAACTCTTTATTGACTCTCTCTCTATTTTTTTTTTTTAATGTTACATTGTGAATTATGTGATAGTTTACATGGGAGAACATTAGTTTAAAATTCATCCTATCGTATATCATTTCATTGTCATGGTTACAATCCCCTCCATGCATCATCAACCAATCAAATGGTACACCCTACAAGCCTGC
>NW_006408542.1:21375500-21401777 GCF_000296735.1 Chrysochloris asiatica | reverse complement strand
ACCTTTGTCCCACTTAGCCCATACAAACCTGCCTAATTGTTCTTCCATCTGCTTTGTTCTTCCATTCCCCTCCCCCTCTTATATATTGCCTACCTCCCCAGCACCCAAACTATCCTGTGTCTATTCCCTATCCTGTACTCCACCTTCCTCTCCCTCCCCTCACCCATGCCCCACATCCCAGCATCCAGCAAAGAATTCCCCCCTTATACTATGGGTTTTTTTTCTTAGTCTTTTACAGTAGTGGTCCTATGCAGTATTTCTACTTTTGTGACTGACTAATTTCACTCAACATAATGTCTTCAAGGTTCATCCATGTTATGCAGTGTATTGACTTTCTTTTACAGATGAGGAAACTGAGGTTTAGAGTGGTTGAGTAAATTGGTAGAGATCATTTAGTTGGTGAGTGGTGAAGTCAGGACTGAACCCAGATCTGTTCACTTTAAGGCCTGGAGACTTTAAAGAAGATGTTTAATAAATAAAGACCATGCTCAGTATGGTCTTTATTTATTAAAGGACCAAAATCGTCCACAACAAAGAAAATAATAGTAATGTAGTAACAAGACTAAAATTAGGCACGAGGAATGGTTGTTAGGTGCTTCCCTTGTCTGGTGATCGTCACCTTCCAGGAAGCACCAAAAAAGAGATGACTATCATGTTTCCATGAATAGTGACAGAGTGTGGTTTCTGGACTCAGGTTGGATGGCAGTGGCCTCACAGGCACTCAGATGAGAGGAAACATAAGAGGAAGATGGGCCCTCACAGAGAATGGAATGATCTGGCCTAATAATATCAGGGTGACTATGCTAGTTGTACTCCAGTTGTCTGCACACTTTTGGCAGATCTGTTGACAGTTCTGTCCACTGTCTGGGCCATGGACGTGCCTCATGCCCAAGAATGGTCACCTGCTGTGAATCCTAAGGGAATCCTAATGGAAACCAACAGCTTTGCTGTGTGCACCTAAGATGGTCAAAGGAGGTTGGAGGCCTCTGAAATTAGTCCATTGTTGAAACAAGATTTATGATTATGGAATCCTGATTTCCTTTCTACTTTCATCCAAAATTATACATTGGTCCTGCTGGTGGAAAAACTTGGCCACAAGATGCAGTCAAAGACATCTGTATAATGTTATTGTTGTTGTTCAGTGCTGCTGAATCAGTTCTCACTCATAGCAACCCTGTATAGGGTTTCTGAAGAGCGGCTGGTGAGTATGAATTACCAACCTTGCGATTGAAACTGACCGTGAGTTTCAGTGCTTATCTTATGGTGCCACACTAGGATTCCTCGGCACAGGAGTCAACCTTTTTTAAAGTGCATGCTTTTAAAATGGTAATTCCTGCAAGAATACTGTTGTTTTTGCTAAGTGTCCTGGAGTCTGTTATGACTCATGGCGACCCTGCATAGGGTTTCCAAGAAGCAACTGTTGACCTTATAGCTCACAGTCCAGTGTTAATCCTACAGCACCATGCCAGGAGTCTGCAAGAATACGAATTACTTAGAATACTTCATAGCAGAACAGCTGGAAGAGGAGTCATCAGGCCAGAGTGGGTGCTCCCTACCCTAAATCCTAGAACTGGGAACTAAGAATTCATTTTCTGGAACCCACAGGTGGATCACAGCTGATAACTTGAAAGGGTGGAGTGAGATTCGGAGGAGAGGAGAAGAGGAATTGGTGTCCAAAGAGGTTCCAAACAAGACCTCAGCACATGCACTGAAGAAAGAAGGGAAAAAGCCAGAAAAACTGGCCAGAAGGGATCTGGATGCTGCCCCAGGCTGGAGCTCCTGCCCATCTCACCAGCTTTCTCTCCAACCACTTAATTGTACATTCCAACTCTACATAATTCCAACCTGCACCAAGCTGTGCCTAGCTTCTTTGTCTTTGTTCAAACTGTTCCCACTGCCTGGAATGCCTTCCCTGTCTCACTTCTCTTTAGCTGCCTGACACCTACCTACCCAGTAAGGCAGAACTCAGATGGGCCTTCCTCCAGGAAACCTTCCCTGACCTCAGCCCACACTTCCTTCAATTGCCCCATTACAAATCTCATTGAATCATTCCCTCTACATTTATTTGTCTGTGGCTGGGCATCTCCTCTACTGGACTGAGTTCTGAATCAGAGCACGATATAGTCATCTTTGTAACTAGGGTCAACTACAGTGCCTGGCACTTGTCAGCCACTCAGTGTCAGTTGGTTGAATGAATGGTGGAGAAGAGGAAGAATTACTGTGGCTGAGATGGAGAGAGACAAATGGTTGGCCTCACTCAATCTGGCCACTCAAGAAGTGAGGAAGGTGAGGCCCAGAGAGATTAAGGTGCTTGCCTAGTCACACAGAAAGTAATGGTAATATTTGAAAACAACCCAAATGTCTCTAGTGAGTGAATGTTCTAACCGTGCTACATCTGAATCATGGGGTGGTGGTGGTGTGCTATGCAGTTGGTTCTGACTCATAGTGACCCTGTATAGGGTTTCCGAGGCTGCAAATCTTTATGGGAGGAGAAAAAAAGCCTCATCTTTCTCCCACCAAACAACTAGTAGTTTCGAACTGCTGACCTTGATGTTAGCAGCCTGACTGATAACCACTATGCTCTTTAAATCCAGGGGTTGTTGTTGTGTGCTGTGGAGTTGGTTCTGACTCACAGCGACCCCATACAGGGTTTCTGAGGCTGTATATCTTTATAGGATCAGAAAACCTCATCTTTCTCCTGCGAAATAGCTGGTAGTTTCGAACTGCTGACTCTAAGGTTAGCAGCCTGAGGGGTTGTTGTTGTTGTTGTTGTCAGGTGCCATCGAGTCGGAACCGACTCATAGCGACTCCATGCACAGCAGAACGAAACAATGTTCGATCCTGGGCCATCCTCACCACCGCTGCCACCCCCGAGTCCATCAATGATGCCACCTGGCCGATCCATCTCGTTGGAGGTCTTCCTGAGGGGTAGGACTCAGTAATAAAAAGGAATGAACATAAACCTTAATCCAAAAATGTCCTCTGAAGTCTTCATAAAGCCCAATAATGTTTCACTTAACTAGCAAAGAATATCTTGAGTATTGTGCTCTTTTAAAATCTATCTATATAGAATCAAACAGATACTAGCACCTTGAAAGATTAAATAGAAAATTTAGGGGCACTGAGTTTATGTTTATGGAAGAGGAACAATTTGGAAAAGGAGGGTGAGAATGGTTGTACAAGGCTAAGAACGCAATTAGTGTTGCTGAATTGTACGTGTAGAAATTGTTGACTTGGTATATGTTCTGCTGTGTGTATTCTCAAAAACAAAAAATAAATTCTAAAAAAACCCCAACAACAACAAACAAAGAAAGAAGCATTTCTTCGACTCACGAGAAGACACCTGTGTTAAGATTTCTTTCCTTAGATTGTATTTCTTTTACATCCTGGCTTGTCTGCCAGAGAAACACTCTCTCAGAGAAACCTGACTATTGGCAGTTAAGGAGCCAAATGGAGGCGTCTTGAAGAGCAGCTAGGCAAATAAGGAGCCTCAGGCAGGCATGTAAAAAGACCAGCTAAATTCAGCAAAACTAAATTTAATCCAATCATTTAGTCCTGGTAACAAAGAAAGCTATTTTACTGCTGAATGAGTGGTAAATGCCTTTTGTAGACATTTAAATTTTTCTTGAATAAACACCTACATGAAAAAATATTTTCCAAAGCCAGTAGCTCCAAGGTTTGGGGGTGGACCAGCAAAGTTTAAAAACAAAACACAACAAAGAAACAAATAAACAAAGCTTTTTATAATCAATGGGTTGTTAAATTTCCAACTTGAAAATAGGGAAAGGAGGTTGCTACCTTTCCTATCAGGAGTTCTAGTGTGGTGCTCTAGGATGAGCACTGGGCCACAAGATTGCTTCAAACTGCAAGATTCAAACCTACCAGCTGCTCCTCAGAAACTCTATACAGGGTTGCTATGAGTTGAAACCAACAACACCTTTCCTATCAGTGGCCTGCTGAGTTTTGTCTATCTGACCCATCATAGATGTTCTACCAGATTGTGTTGTTAGTTGCCTTCAAGTTGAATTTCAACTCATAGAGATCACATGCAACAGAAAACTGCCTCATAGAGTTTTCTAAGCTATATTCTTTATGAGAATCAACCCAACAGCATCTGGTAATATTTGAAAACAACCCTAATGTCCTCTAGTGAGTGACTGTTCTAACCATGCTACATCCAAATCATGGGGTGCTGGTGGTGTGCTATGGAGTTGGTTCTGACTCATAGCGACCCTGTATAGGGTTTCTGAGGCTGCATATCTTTATGGGAGCAGAAAAGAGCCTCATCTTTCTCCCACCAAACACCTAGTGGTTTCGAACTGCTGACCTTGATGTAAGCAGCCTGACTTATAACCACTATGCTACCAGAGCTCCTTAAACTACTATGCTACCAGAGCTCTTTATGGGAATAAGGAGCCAGGTTTTTCTCCTGTAGAGCTGTTGGGAGGGTTTGACTTGCCAGCTTTTCAGTTAGCAGCCAAGCTCTTAACCATTTGTACTATCAGGTCTTCTTAGTAGATTCTCTATGGGTATGTCCTTTTTTTTTTTTTTTTTTTTTTTTTTTTTTTTTTACTTTGCTACTGATTAGGACATTTTACTTGAAGACTTGTAACTTGTAGAAAACTGTTAACATTGGAAATGAATCTTTTCCTATGAGAGGCTAAAATTTTTAACACTGAAGGAAAACAAACAAATGAGCAAGAAGACCATAATCTTGGGAGGTGGGTGTTGTTGTTAAGTGACATTGAGTTGGTTCTGACTCACAGCATCCCTATACAGGATTTCTGCTGAGTGGCAGGTGAGTTTGAACTGCAGACCTGTGCCTCAAACTGACCTTGTGGTTCAGTGCTTATTTTACAGGCCACAATATTTAAATGTTCACATCAAGTTTGTTAGTGCCTGGAGGATGGTTATTGAATGCAGAATACTTCAGGCAGTTATTTTTAAAACAAAACCAAAACCCCAAATTTTACTGAGATACAATTGATTTATAAGTGAAAGTAAAAACGTATGCTACAAAAATTATAGAAATTTTTATTAAAGAAAAATGTCAAAATGTGAAGCTATTGTTTTTTTGATATATCCTCCATCTAGGTCTAGGAGTCTGTGTGGCACTGTAGGAGAAGCACTTGACTGTTAATCACAAGGTCAGTAGTTTAAAACCACCAGCTGCTCCTTGGAAACCCAATTCAAGATCGCTATGAGTTGTAACCAACTGGATGGCACTAAACAACAAAAGATTTATCTATATACTTCTCAAGGTGCTTTTTCTATCTCTCTAATCTTCCCCCAAAGCATCCTACAGGGCTCGATTTACACCATGTTATATGGCAGACTTGGCATTCTTGAGAGACTTAAATTGTATTCCTTTTCAATGTTCTTTGAGTTTGGAGATCAAAAAGAAATTTAAAGGGGAAGATCAGACCTGTAGGGTGGATGGGACAGGTTTCCCAATGCAATTCTCATAAGACAGTCTTTGCTATCCTCAGAGAATGAACAGGTACATTATCGTGATGGAAAAAAAAATCCTTGGCACAACTTTTTTGGCCTTTTTTCTCACCAATGTATTTTTCAATTAAAAAAAAATTTCTTCTTAGTAGACCCCAGTGATCATTTTGTGTCCTTTGAGAAATCTATCATGATTACTCCTTTGGAATCCCAATAAACAGTTGCCACAACCTTCTGACCTGATCTCTTTACCTTGTTCAAGCAGAAGTCCTGGTGTGGCATTGTAGGGTAAGCACTTGACTGCAAGGTTGGTTTGCTCTACCAGGATTGGTGGGTCAACCCAAACAGTCGCTCCTTGAAAAACCTTATATGTGGTTACTGTGAGTTGGAACTGGCTCCACAGTATTTAACATCAACAAAGCAGATCCCCTTGGAGGCCACTGTTTTGTTGGACCTTTTTATTTTGAAGGCACCGGAAGCAGGCTAAGACAAGTATATTGGAGAGAATGTGTCTGCTGCCATCCACTGATTACAGAGGCATGCTTAAACATGTTTTATTTGGAATAAACTTGTGCATGTAAGGACTGGCATTCTAGTAGCAATACTTTTTTACTTACCCTTAAATAATAAACTTCACATATTTAACGTATTCACATAGATAAGTTTCATATGTCACTCCCACAAGTCATCATTATAGTCAGGATAATGAATGCATATAACACCTCCCAAAAGTTTCCTTGTATAGTTTGTAATCTTTCCTCCATATCTCCTCTAGTCTCTCTACCACCACTCCTCAACCAAAACAGTCACTGATCTGATTTCTGTTGTCAATTAGTTTACATTTTCCAGAAATTTCTGTACATTAGCTCAGACAATACATATTCTTAAAAATAAATAAATAAATAAAAATCTGGTGCCTATAGATTTAGTGCCTCAGATCCCCTATACAGAGGCCCTATACAGTTGGAACTGTCTCAATGGCATCTCACAGCAATAAGCCTGGTTTCTTTCACTTGGCATAATTATTTTGAGATTTATCCATTTGCTGTGTGCAGCATTCTGTTTTGCTGTTGAATATAGCATTTCATTGTATTAATATCCTATCATTTGTTTATCCATTCAACTGTTGATGAACATTTGGGTTGTTTTAATTATGGCTATTACAAACAAGAAATCCTGGCGTGTCACTATGGGAAAAACACTGGACTGATAACCACAAGGTGGGTAGTTCAAAGCTACAAACTGCTCCTTGGAAACACTGCGATGAGTCAGAATTGACTTGATGCTACTTAACTGTAATAACATTGCAAATAAAGCTGCTTTAAGTGTTCCTGTACAAATCTTTATATGTGCATATGCTTTCATAGTTCTTGAGCATCTAAAAGTGGAATGGATGCATCATATATTAGGTGTACATCTAACCTTTTGGAGACACTGCCAAACCGTTTTTCTAAATGGTAGTATTATGTTACATTCCCACAAGTTATGTATGGGAATTCTATTTCCTTCACATCCTGGCCAATATTTGTTATAGTCTTTTTTATTTTAAATCATCCTTAAAGGAATGTGGTAACATCTCATTGTGGTTTCAATGTGAGTTTCCCAAATGACTAAGATACATGTAATTCTCCAGGTCCAGGCAAATAAATGCTTTTTGTTATAATCTCAGGCATACAAAACTATTAATAATACTTTAAAAATATACGTGATTGAATTTTGGATGATTCATATGGCTTTGTCTGAAATGAGGCCACAATTCATGAAATTATTCTGTTGATAAACTATATTTAGTTTTATAGAAACACCCTAAATTGCCCTGATAAGCAAGTTATGGACTAGCATTGGTTTTCAAATTGTGAAAGAGCCCCCCTAAAATTAGGTGATTATCATGAGAGAGGTATCTGCCCAAGAAGTGGGCTAAAAATTTTGTTGGTTTTTTAAAAACTCCTCTTTAGGTTGCTTTACTTCTTATCATTAACTTTGAGGAGCTCTGGTGGCATAGTGGGTTATGTGTTGGGCCATAACTGCAAGGCCAAGTGTTCAAATCCACTAGTCACTTCAAGGGAGAAGAATGAGGCTCTATGCTTCTGCAAAGATTTAGCACCTCAGAAACACTATACAGGGTCACTATGAGTCAGAACTGACTCGAGAACACATCTCCACCATCATCATTAACTTGGAGAGAAGCTGCTCATAGCTACTATTTTCAGATATGTCTGCTGAGGGGCTTAAGAAACAGTATCGTTTAAATTAGATAAAAGGAAGGAATTATTGTCTCAGCAGACTGTAACAGTGAAGACTACAATAACGATTGTTTAATATTTTCTCAAGAGGTTGGTTAGTCAGTTATTGTTATGTGAGGGCCATCTAAAACTGAGAGGCTGGGCAGGGTTGAAGAGGACATCTTTAGGCTAATTCAAAGCTTCATTGTTAAATTAAACTTGCCCAAAGTTCCTTCTTTCTGCCTTCCTAAGAACAAAGCCTGTAATTTAGAGCTGTGAAACTTTAACCACCATCAACAAACACTACAGGAGACAGGAATGTGGTTTGTGAAGAAATGTTTTATCAGTAAATGTTTGTCAAGATGGTCTCAGAAGAATGCTTGCACTGCAAGCTTCAGGAAGAATATATATATAGTTTAGTACATTGGATTCAAGAAATCTGTTAGAAAATAAATCAGCTAACCTTGTAAATAAGCTTGCTATTGTCTTATAACCAGGTGTAAACTCAAGCTTTCATGACTATAATCACTTGTGTCCTTCCTCACTTTCCCATAAAAAAGTCCATCTCTCCCTCACAATGTTGGAATACTTAGATTCACTTTAAAGTTTTTTCTTTTGTTTCCCTGGTTCAAATTGTTCTAACCTTTCAATAAAATTATTTGCTTTGATTTCAGCAGAGTCCCGTTTGCTCTTTGACAAGACCTGTATTATTATTATTATTATTATTTGCAACTGTTTACGTCATAGGAACCCTGTAAGTAGATTTTCATTTTTACAAGAAACTCTTAAATTCAGAAATAAAGCCTAATTCCACGAGGAATTCATTTCTCAAAGTAGAATTTAAGACATGTAATAGGCCTAGGGGTAGTGACATTTTTGAGGTAAGCTTCTACCTCGTTTTCCCTTATCTCTTCTTCCTTTCTCCTGAGTCCCATTATGGCTGCCTTTTCTCAGACATGACTTCTCTCATTTATAGCAAGGTTAATGCCCCAAAGAGGCATTTCTTTTGTGGAGATGAGTTCACTCAGACAAAGGAAAATACTCAACCTAGAAGTTCTCTCAAATGTAAATGAGTCACTTCAGATTACAGTGTCCAAACAACTGTTCTTTTAAGACCATTGTTTTCCTTTAATGTCTCATTCATTCATTCAATAAGTACTTAGTGATATGAGAATCAGTTGGAAGTTATGACTTCACGGAGAAAATGGGTGGATGTACTGAGGAATAGAGATTGCATTTTATATAAGGTATTGACTTTTTACCTGCGAGCTCTAAATTCAGCCTTTTTGCCTGTCCAGTGACAATATTTTACATTGTTATTTTTGTCATTGTTAGGTGCCCCTGAGTGGGTTCCAACATATAGCCACACACACACAGCAGAATACAACCCTGCCTGATCCTGTGCCATCCTCAAAATTGTTGTGTTTGAACCCACTGTCAATCCATCTCTTTTCTGATGACTCTCTACTTTCCTCTTTCCTGCAGGGACTGATCCCTCCTTAGAACATGTTTGCGGAATGACAGATGAAGTCTCGCCATCCTCATATAAATAAAGACACGTATGTATCAAGGAAATGGCTCACTCAGTTGAAGAGGTCGGAAAGCCCCAAGTCCATTGGTCAGATGCCAGACTGGAAGCTTCTGATTAACATAACTGCAGGACTGACGAACCAAGATCTGCAGGTCATACCGCAGGCAGGCAAGAAGCAGGCTGCTCACAACTCTCAGGATTGGCAGGTGATAGAGCAGGTCATTGGCTCAAGTCCAAAGAACCAGAGGCCAGAGGATGAGCCAGATACAAGATTCAAACCCCACAGAGAGCAAGCAAGCCTTGCTTGAATGTCCAGTACATTAAAAGCAGGCCATATCCCTGAGGAAACGTCCCTTTAATTCACTGGCTGCTTATAGCAGACCTCATCATAGAGTTATATTATATCTCATCATGGGGGATAACTACATCTCAACTGCTAAACCACTGAGAATCCTGACCCAGTCAAGTTGACACAAACTTAACTGTCACAGGTTGAATCCCTACTGAGGTTGTGGTCTTTTAGCTTTAAAAATGGGTATTTTTACTTCCAGCAAGCAAGGTTGTATCATCTGGATACTGCAGGTTGTTAACTGGAATATTCTGGTCCAATTATTAATGGATGAGTGCTGTTGTTAAAAGCTTTGCTCCATTCCTTCATCAAGGTCACCTGACAGTTATGGTTTGTTAGCTGGCACTAAAGATCAGCCCCACCACTTGTCTGCAAGCCACCAATGCACTGCTGTCTTCAGTTCTTCATTAGAGGTGGATCTTCATCCTCAAAGGGCTGCTTTCAGGGGACCAAATAGGTGAAAGTCTGATGGAACAAAACCCAGGGCTATAGGGAGGATGCTTTAACATATCAAAATGAAGTTTTTGCAGTGTCAATAGTGTGGGCAGAGGTGTGTGGATATGCACTTTCATGCAAGATCACAAGGCCCTGGGATAGCATTTAATAGCAAGTTTAGGTTTCAGCTCTTTGGTAAACATCTCACTGTAATGAGCACAGTTGATTGTTGAACCTTTTTCTTGGTAGTGTTGAGAATCCCAGAAAACTGTAAGCATCAATTTTCCAACTGATGTTTGACTTTTCAACTTTTTCTTGGTCGGGGATTAAGGCTGTTTCCATTCCATACTTTGCCATTTACTCTCAGGCTCATCACCAGTAATGATTATTTTTAAAGAAACTTTTACCTTCCTTCAATGATTGGTCTAAATTTTGTTTCCAGATGTCTAAACACTTTTGTTTATGCTCTTCCTTGAGCTGTTTCAGTACCCATATTTCACAAATTTTTGGAAACCCAAGTCTGTAGTGGATTTATTACATAGGCAAAGCCATGGCTAATTTGCAAATGATTCATCTATTAGAATCATTTTACATGCATGCTCAATGTTGTCATCAGCTGTGGAAGTGGGCAGGTGTTTTAATATAACTACAGTGCAGATAAATTTTGCCTCACTCTCACATCTTGGACTGCCAGAAGAACAAACAATTATGTCTTGGAAGGCAAGACTTTGTCTTTGTATTTTGGACATGGTATCAGGAGAAACCAGTTCACTGGATACAGTGGAGCATCATCAGAAAATAGGAAGATCTCCAATGAAATGAATTGGCACAGTGGCAGTGGAAATGGGCTCAACATGTAACAACAATTGTGAGGATGGTACAGGACTGGGCAGTGTTTCCTTCTGTTGTGCACAGGGTCGCTTAGTGTGTAGGGCACCTAAGAAGAACAACAAAGATCTGCCAGTAGGGGGCATTAGAAAGTTATTATAGGAAGAAAAAGGTTTTGCTTCCTGATTCCAGTGTGCTAGCTCTGCAGGCCCAGAAGAGCACACAGGTTTCTCCAGCTACCACAGTAGACATGGTTTCCCCAGAACTAGACTGCCCCAGGGCAGCTTTTCTAACACCAACTCCCTTAGTGCTTTTCCAAACTATATCATAAATGTGGCTTCCCCAGTAGCCAGCTCCAGCTGTGGGTAGCCAGTAGCTGCCAGCGTTACTGGGAGGGCTAGATATATCTCCTCCCTACAAGTGAGAGCTCTTGCCTTATACTGATTAAGAATAGTCAGGTTAGGCAGGGTTTCCAGATGGACAAAGTTTATTATAGGAAAGAAGCTAGTGGAAACCGGGAGGGCTAATTCAGCACTTAACCCCTGTCTCCCCAAACAAATGTTTTGATGGGGTTTCAAAAGTCTGGGGTAGGGAAAAGAATCATGTTTTTCATAGGGATAGGCTGGATTTTCTGGGAAATACTTTGTTTAGGAGGGGTCATGAAGTCCTGGTGTGGCACTATAGGACAAGCACTGGACTACAAGGTTGGTTTGAACTGCAAGTTTAGCAGTTCAAATCATCTAGTCACTCCACAGAAACCCTACACAAGGTTGCTATGAGTCAGAACCACTCTACAGCACTTAACAACAACAACAACCTAGAGTCCTGGTGTGGCTATGTAGGATAAGCACTGGACCACAAGTTTCATCAGCTGCTCCTCAGAAACCCTACACAAGGTGGCTATGAGCCAAAACCTATTTGTTGACCCTTAACAACAACCTGCTAATAGGGTGCATTGTAGTATTTCTTCAACACAGATTCCACTGAAAGGCCTCTGGTAGCAACAGACAAGACTTATTAGGAGATGTTGCAAATATGTGGTTCATTAGTATTCCATTTCTAGCCCCTCCTAGGAGCTGATGTTCTACTCTACCCACAAGGGAAGGTCACCTTTCAAGGTAGATAAAACCAGTTAAACTGTTATTGTTTTAAATTGTTAAATGCTGTCTAGTCAGTTCTGACTCTGCAACTCTGTATAGGGTTTCTGGGACTCCTGGTATAGTGCTGTAGGATTAGCACTGGACTTCGAACCATAAGATTTGGAGTTCAACCCCACCAGCTGCTCCTCAGAAACCCTATACAGGATTGCTATGTTTTGGAACAGACTCAATGGTACTTAACAACAACAGCAACACAGGATTTCTGAGGCTTTAAATCTTTGAGGCAGCAGAAAATCTCATCATCTGCAGAATGGCTTCTGGGCTCGAACTGCTGACCTAGTGATTTTGAGTCCAGTGATTATTCTATGGATTCACATTGCTCCCCAATTAGACTGGACAAGGAAGTAAAATACAGAAGTCTTATGGACGGTCTGTTTACAATAAACAGGAAAGGTTTGGGGATTAATGCTTTCATCTTCCAAGGGGCCCCTTAGCCACTGTCTCAGGGAGACTTGAAGAAATAAAGTAGCAAATGTTGGTGGTTGGGTCACATGAGAGCCTCCGCTGGGACCATCATAGCTGCTCAGGGGACTTGGGGGCTGGGGAGAAGGGAATATGGGGCTACAGTTCTTAGAAATCATCCACCAGTGAGAACCCACTCAATGAATATTTACTGAGTTTCTACTTTATGTGTCCCAAGGAATACAGTAACCAGAAACCTCTGTCCAGTAGATAAAGTCTTTGGTTTCCTAGTAACTGTTTCCAAGAGGCCCCCAGGCTATCTACCTTACCAGAAATCAACAACTTCCCCTGGCAGCCCATTCAGACAGTTATATAGTGGCGCCTCTCCATTGAGACACCTCCCTGTGAATAATATTCCCTGGCAACTTGAAGGGCAGATTTCCAGCACATTCCACAGAGCGGTGTTTGAGCAAGTTACCCTGGCATGGTACCTGTAAGGATAAATACCAACTGAAAAAAAAAGAGGCTTTATTTATCTCTTTTGAAAATAAGGGACTCTTTTCTCTTCCCTTCTACCTTCAGAATTCACTTAAGGTAGCTTACAATTGTTAAGATCTTTCTCAGGTCTCTTTGAAAAGTAAATGTAAGGTAGTAACTTTAGGACCTGACAGTTATTTCTTTAAAATGTATTTTCAAGTAATCCTCTTTACCTTCCAGTTTTCTTAAAGGAGATTAGTACAGCCTCTGGTGACCAGGGCCCCAATTTACAAATTTGTCTCCAGCCATAAAAGGACTAGCTATTTCACCTTGAAACACAAATGTAATACATTGTATCCATTCAGCCATGTAAAGGTTAAGATTTATTTCTGTTTGCAATCTCTTTAGTGCCTGTGATGCCTGTGATGCATCATGCCCTAGTTTAATAATTTTTTTAAAGCTTTTATTGCAAATTGAGTAATAGTTTACATGGGAGAACATAGGTTTTGCACTCATCCTATCATATTTCATTTCATTGCAATGATTTTAATCCCCTCCATGCATTATCATTTGCTTCTATTCTCTCTGGATTTTAGTTGTTGTTTTTTTGTGTTTGCTTGTTTGTTTCTTTTTTGATGTACACAAAAACACTCAGGGATATATAATCATTCAAACAACTAAAGGACACATTCTGCAAGCCTGCCTCCTGGACACCAGTACACAGCCTTTCTCTTTCCATGAGCCTAGAGTCCTAAGCTGCTCTATCTCTCCGTGTCCTCATCTCTGGTGTCACTGTTTCTCTGGATCAGGCCCTACATTCCGCTCCTGCTCTTCTCCCTGGATGGTCTGTTCCTGGAATGTAAGATTAACTACTCCCCCCCACCCCTCTTTATATTACAAACCTACTACCTTTACATTACAAAACTACTACACAATTACTCATGATAACAATTACTCACTATTGAATTAAAAGACTCTCCTTTCACCAGACCCATCTAGACAAGATGAAAACTATTCAGTGGGGATTCTACCATCCCCTGCACACTCTGAAACTAAACTCCCTCTTGAAAACTTGTAAGCCAGCCACTTTCCATCTTTATAGTCTCCCCCCCACCCCCCATTGTAGATAGCCAATGTTTAAGTTGAATGTAAAACAGATGAACTGCTCTACAAATCTTCACTCAATTCACAATAACAAGTTTTGAAAAAAATTACAATTCCATAAAAGCCTCACCTTTCCATATTTTTGTTGTTGTTAAATGCCTTAGAGTCAGTTCTGACGCATAGCAACCTTGTATAGGATTTCTGAGGAGTGACTAGTGGGTTTGAACTGCTGACCTTGCATTTAGTAGTCCTGGTGTGGGGCTGGAGGATAAACAGTAGATTGCAAGGTCAGTTTGAAGCTCAGGTCCTGATTAAAGTTCTCCAGTCACTCTTTGGATATCCTATATGGAGTTACTATGAGACATAAAGTACTTGACACCACTTAACAACAAAATGACCAAAAACAAAGTTTACAATAACAATAGCCAGGATGGTCTTCATTGATCCAACAAACCAAAAAAGAGTAAGAGTGGTAATTTCCCTTTATTTAAATGTCTTCTTTGTTCTAAGAAGGATGTAGGCAGGCAAGTTCCCTAGTTCTTTGTGGGAGCTCCTTTCTATATACTAGCTAATCTACTCTTCCAGAAGGCAAAATGCCTTTCACTGAGCTTTCCTGGAATTGTAAGAATTAAGTGGCCACATTGGTGGTTCAATAGTAAGAAGCAATGGGGAAACAACAGAAAGAACTCAAGATGCTGCCTGAATTTATGCCAAGGCTCAAAATGGAGTCAGGATTCCAACTGTAGGTCACAACCTTCTACAAACAAAATGCTTTTAAATGTTAGGCTCTAATGCACTTTGTAGCCGTTAAGCTACAAGTTTTACTGGCTTTGGTCTAGAATAAATGAATTGCATTAATCTGGGTTCAATCAGGAGAGAGAAACCACCCACAATGTAAAAGATTATTAACCGTTAGCAGGAGACTGATGTAATGAGAGTGACTAATAAGAAGTAAAGAAAATGCTAATAAATATATGAAGATATATAATACCAGATATAATATTTGTAATAATATAAGACCCCCCAATGAGATGGAGTGACACAGTGCCAGCAGCAGTGGGCTCAAATGTAACAACAATTGTGAGGATGGCATGGACGGGCCAGTGTTTCACTCTGTTGTGCACAGGGTCGCTATGAGACGGTACCAACTTGATGGTACCTATTAACAACACCATAGCTTTGTGGTAATTTTCCCTTAGGAGAAGGGACAAGAAAACAGATAATAATAGTTAGTGCAAAGATACATGAGGGGCCATAACAGAGATAAAATAAAATTTATGGTAAATAATTAAATACTGAATAAAAACAAGCATGGAAGTCCTGCATTGTGACAGAGGTACCTGAGAAGACTTTGCTTGATTTCATTTCTGCCCTCAGGACTGGGACTTCTAGAACTCTCTGTCGCCAAGGAAGGGAACAAGCCTGTAGGTTGGTGGGAGCCTTGGTAATGCCCCTGTGCCTGTATGGTTTCCAGCTCTGGTTGCTTTTAATTTCCCCATAGTGCTGTCAGGAAAATCGTGACTTTGAATCGTCTTTTTAACTTTTTCAAAGAAAAGACTTCTGGAAAACCTGTATCCTCTAGGTTCTCTGGATCTTTCATAGTCTGAGCTATTTTGTTGTTGTTATTATTGAGTGCTGTTGAGCCAGTACTGACCCATAGTGACCCTGTATAGTATTTCTGAGGAGTGGTTGTTGAGCTTGAACCGCTGACCTTGTGGTTCAAACCAACTTTGGAGTCCGGTGCATTAACCCACACACCACCAGGTTCAAAGCATTAACCCAATCACCGACCTTGTGGTTCAAACCACCAGAACTCCAGCCCACAATTTACAGAGCAATAAAATAGCTCAGTACTGACTCAAGGACACTTAACAACAACAACAAATTGTGGACTACTGGTATAGGGTGCTATGAGTTGGAACCTACTGGTCAGTACTTAACAACAACAACAATAGGAATACATCACTATTCATCTGCCAGTTGTCATGCTGTGGTGGCTTGTGTATTTCTGTGATGCTGTAAGTTATGCCAACAGTATTTTAAATACCAACAGGGTCACCCAATAGTGAATAGGTTTCAGCAGATTTTCCAGACTAAGACAAATTGGGAAGACAGAGAGGTAGACACTTTTGGTAGTAAGTAGCCAAACACTTAACTATTGAGCCACTAAGTCTCCTTTGACCAGCAATACCCACTGCCATCAAGTTGATTCCAACTCATTATGACCCATTGGGCAGAGTAAAGCTGCTTCATAGGGTTTTCGAGGCTGTGAATTTTTATGACAACCTCATCTTTCTCTTGGAATGGCTGGTGGTTTGAACTGCTGAATTTCCATTAGTAGCCCCAACACTTAATCCACTGTGCCACCAGGGCTCCTTGACCAGCTATGTAGTTGTTGTTGTTAACTGCCATAGAGTCGATTCCAACCCATAGGGAGCCTTGTATAGTGTTTCTGAGTAGCAGCTGGTAAGCTTGAACCACTGACCTTGCAGTTCAAATGACTTTGCAGTCTGACACATTAGCCCAGAGTGCCACACCAGGACTCCAATTCCAGCAGCTATAGAAACACTAAAAGAAAAGGATCTTATCTTGTGGAAGGAAGATGTTGAATGGGGAAGAGTCCAGGAATGGGTGGAGTTCAACTGGTAAATTAATCTGAATATTCATTGTTTAGCATGTACCTACAGTTTACCAGGCCATAAGTAAACATAGGGAGGCTGTTGTGCCCTTGAGTGCACCGAAGTGAAATGGGGACACTGAGAAATGAGAGTAAACAGTAGGTACTTATTTTATCTTAGCTGTCTTAGAAGACTGATTATAGTTAAAAGTTAACTCCATCCCTAGCTACATTGCATAATTGATCACTCCTTTTCAATCTCCAAAGCATAATTTGTAACCCACATGAGATGGGAAACTCTTCTCCCTAGAGCAAAGATGAAGTCAGAACACCCTAACTACTAAAATAGAAAACAATACAACAATGCCTAGCCACAAGTTCTAAGATTCTGATATTCTTTCCCCTTAAAAATCTCAGGTTGCCTTCCAGTTGGAGGTTCCCACTCCCTTGCTTTGTATGTTGTTGTTGTTGTCAGGGGACAGTGAGTTGGAACTGACTCATAGCGACCCCATGCACAGCAGAACGAAACAAAGTCCGATCCTGGGCCAACCTCACTACTGTTGCCACACTTTGAGTCCATCAATGCTGCCACCTGGCCAGTCCATCTCGTTGGGAGTCTTCCTCTTTTTCTCTGACCCTCCATCTTACCCAGCATGACATCCTTCTCCAGCAACTGCTCCCTCCTGACAATATGTCCAAAGTATGAGAGATGAAGTTTGGCCATCTTGGCCTCCAAGGAGCACTCTGGCTGCACTTCTTCTAAAACAGATCTATTGGTTCTTTTGGCAGTCCATGGCACTTTTAGTATTCTCCTCCAACACCACAATTCAAAGGCATCAATTCTTCTACCATCTTCCTTATTCACTGTCCAGCTTTCGCATCCATATGACGTTATTGAAAATACCATGGTTTGGGTCAGGCGCACCTTAGTCCTAAAACTGACATCTTTGCTCTTCAACACTTTAAAAAGGTCTTGTGCAGCAGATTTCCCTAATGCAATACGTTGTTTGTGTTGTATATCAATACACAATAAACACTTTGCTCTGATCCATTTCTGAGTATTGGTTGGTTTGGCAGTAGGTGACTAAGAGCCTCTTTAGTGGTAACAGAATCCAGGCCACTGCTCAGGATTCATGGAGTAGGAGGCTGGCCCTTGAGCCTTCCATTCACGCCCTCAGTCTGAAAGGGTCAAATGTGGGCTGACCAAGCACCATTTTTGGTAGGTTAGTGGTGATGGAGAGAAATAAAACTCTACTGGCATTTTTTAATTTTCAAATAAAAAAAGGCCACTTTAATCTTGGAAATTAGATACAGACAGTATGCTTGTCTGAGAGAGCTGTCTACAGGGACAGCTTCCCACATTCTTGAACAAGTTTGTTCTAATAAAAATAGAGGCAGCAGTTATTGGAGACATTAATTTCCCTAATGGATTCTCTTGGATTTTAACACTTGGTCCCTCTTGATCTGCCCCAAAGACCAGAGTGCTAGAGCCAAGCAAGATGCTCTGGAAAGCAAACTGTGTTGAAGAACACCTGGCAGGAATGAGGAAGGATGATGGTAAGTGGGTAGATGGAGAGTTCAAGAGCTTTCCTGAAGCAACCAGGGTAGGCAGGGTGAAGGAATAATTTTTGTGTAGATAAACTTCTCCATACAAGTTGAGTAAGGCATGATATCTTTTGCTTGTTGTTGTTGTTAAGTACCATCGAGTTTTTTTGGACTCACAGCAATTGTGTATAGTGTTTCCAAGGAGCATCTGGTGGGTTTGAACTACTGACCTTGTGGTTTGAAGTCCAGTGTTGATCCTATAGCGCCACTTGGTATTAACTTCTTCTTGAGAGACTAAGTACAGAGGAAAATGTTTCTATTTCTTTTTCCTGAGCACAGAAGGTGTATTCAGAGGAAGACTATCAGGTCCTAGCCTCACTACCAAATAAACCTCAATCAATGTGGGTGTCTCTGGGAGCAGAGTGGTTATGAGTCAAAGGAGCTCTGGTAGCATAGTGGTTACCAGTTGGTCTGGTAACCTCAAGGTCAGCCGTTCAAAACTACCAGCCATTCCATGGGAGAAAGATGAGGCTTTCTACTCCTGTAGAGATTTACAGCCTAGGAAACCCTTTGCAGGGTCGTTATGAGTCAGAACCGACTTGACAGCACTTAACAACAACAACAGTGTGGGTGCCTTAGTTATCTAGTGCTGCTATAACAGAAATACCACAAGTATCTGACTTTAATAAATAGAAACTCATTCTCTCACAGCTTAGGAGGATAGAAGTCCAAATTCAGCATTCCAACTCTCAGGGAAGGCTTGCTCTCACCATGAGCTCTAGGGAAAGGTCTTCAGCATCTGTAGGCCTGGAATTCCTTGGAGATCTGTTTATCTTGGCATCATTCTTCCCCTGGATCTAGGAGCTCCATATATAGGGACTCAATGGCACTTAACAATAACAAGAACAGATCCAAAGGATTCACTCAGCTGCCAGCTTGTCTTTCTTGGTGGTTCTAGATCCCTCTTCCTCTGTTCACTTCTCTCTCCTTTTAACTTTGTAAGATGCAAGTTTTGCAGGTCATACCTCTGGAAACTCCTTTACTTCAGATCAGGATCGTGATGGGATTAAGGGTATTATAGCCCATCCTTAATCCTTTTATTGGTTTGCCACAACAGATCACATGGCGGGGAAACGTCACTTAACTGCCACATTACATCATTACGTAACTGCCAAACCACAGAGAAACAAGACCTAGTCAAGTTGACACATATTCTGAGGGGATACAATTCAATCCATGATAGAGGGTAACCTGTGAGAACCTAGAAGCTGTGGTGAATGGAGGCAGGTGTGGAGTTGTGGACATCATGGGGGCTGGAGGTAGTCCTATAATAATGTGAGGAGCAGGGACTGCTCTGGAAGGCTGGAATTTCAGGGAATCCAAGAACACCTGGTCTTACAAAAAAATTATCTGAAATCTATCAGTTCGAAACTACCAGCTGTTCTGCAGGAGAAAGACGAGGTGTTCTGCTCCCGTAAAGATTTATAGCCTCGGAAACCCTGTACAGGGTCACTATGAGTCAGAACTGACTCTACAGCACATAACCACCATAAGTGAAACCAAGAGAATAACTGTGCTATTTGAAAGATTTTAAAACTTTTGTATCTTAAATGTGTATATAGTAAATATGGTGTTGCTGTAGGATAAGCATTGAACTGCTAACCACAAGGTCAGCAGTTCAAATCCATCAGCCACTCTGAGGGAGAAGGATGAGGCTGTCTGCTCTTGTAAAGATTTAAAGCCTCAGAAATCCTATACAAGGATGCTATGAATTGGAACTGACTCAATGGCAGAGTCTGGTCTCTTTGGTTTTTTTTTTGTGTGTGGTAAATACATAAGTAACAAAACTTTTGCCATTTCAATATTCTTTACATGTAAAATTCAGTGACATTGTGTTCATCATCTTGTCAACAAAATTTTTTAAAAGTTTCAAGGAGCGTGTACCATTGCTTGGCTTTACTAGTCATTCATGGTATGGATTCTGTGAAGTTATATGTTAACCCGAAGACTTGTGACCAGTAGAGATACATATGATTTATGTATAGGAGAAAAGGTAACTTCAAAGATTGCCAATTATTGCCTTATATACATTAAACAGAGTCTTGGTATGGTGCTATAGGAAAAGCACTGGACTACTAACTGCAAGATTGGCAGTTCAAACCCACTAGCTGTTCTTTGGAAACACTATACAGGGTCACTATGATTCAGAACTGACTCTACAGCACTTTACAACAGACATTAAACAATTATATAATGTGTATAATATAGCAATGTTATTATAACATTTTTTATGAAATTGACTATATATAACTACCTCCTCAGATGTTAGTTAAACTTTTTATGTTGAGATAATTGAAGAGAATTTGAAAGAAATAATAGAAAGAGACCTTATGTATCCTTTACCAAGTTCCATCATCTTGTAAAGCTACAATATTACATCACAGCAGGTTCCTGACAGTGATAGTCAAAGGCAGCATGTTCCTAGCACCACAAGGAACACTCAAAGTGCCCACCTCCCTGCTCTCCCCACCTTGTCTTCTTTCATCCCTCCAATGTACTTTTATCATGTCACTGCTTGCCTCATTAATTAAGTGGAATAAAATCTTTGCCACATGTCTATTTTATATTTTTACTGTCACTCAAACCTTAAATTCAGAGGATTTATTTGGCATGAAAATCCATTCAAATGGGGGAAAGCACAGCTCATGCAAATGAAAACATGGTGACTCCCCAGATGAAGGTCTCTGACAGCAATGGGTATAGGACCAAAAATTACTGACAGGTTCCATAGTCATTGAAGTCAGGAGAGGGAGAGTCAAACAGAATAGGAAAGAGGCTTCTATTGGACACATATGCTTCCCTGGGTTAAAAGATTGGATACAAGGGTTAATTGCAAGCGTTTATTCAGACACAGGTATTTATAATCATAGTCACAAAATGCTTACAATGTTTATCTTCTCAGAACTGGTTGTAAAAACATCTAGTTTGATGTAAAACATGCCTTAGGGATGCCTGGCAATAAGGAATGAAGGCCCCTTCCTTAGAAACTTTTCTAGTTGCCTTAGGCATTTCAGTAATGGCTGGTAACCAAGGTCTGTTTCCTGAGGCACTGTTTCTGCTTCCCTGTCATGAAAGGAATATTTCTTAGGATCATTTTATGCAAATATATTTGTGTTAAGACTCCCTCCTTAGGCTGCACTCTTTCCACATCCTTACTTCACTGCAGAGAAAATATCTCCCCAGCTACTCATAGTTGTGAGCCGGAGAAAGAGACAAAATGGTAGGTTTTAAAACTTAGGTTTTAAAACATGGATTTACTTCGGGCATTTTACTTTGATCAAAAGTTCTAAAATTTCTTTCTTCAGTATGACTCTTGTTTTGTTTTATCACTTTTTGAAGACGAATTTCACACTGGGAATACAGAAGGTTTTGAAGTTGGGTGGGTGTTAAACATTTTCCAGCCATCCATCTCCACCCTAAATGTCCTCCTGTATCAGTTCCATCATCACCTGCCAGCTCTAGTCTAGCTTCTTCCAGGAAAGTTCTTTCAGGAAACTGACTTACACTTTTTTCACGAGCCCAAAGCCTGCTGATCTCAGACTTCCTACAGCATGGTTCACATGGTTCTCATCACACTTCGGGCAGTTGTGAATTCTCCTTGATTCAAGCACATTTACTGCGTTATGAGTGGCATACTCTTCTCTGGTTTATCACAAGCTGCCTTTTATTGAAGTTATTTGAATGTTAGGTTCCTACTTGGTTGAGTCTATACCTCATTCACTTCTATTCCTCTATTATACCAAACATTACATGGAAAGGGCTCAATCTAAAATAACAAAGTTTGAATAGTGGAACATCAGGACTGGAGAAGTGGATGTACTTTGTATGTGAGGTCTCCAAACCAAAAGTCAAATCCACTGCCCCCGAGTTGATTTCAACACAGCAGCCTATAGGACACAGTACAATTGTTCCCTTGGGTTTATGAAGCTATCAATATTTACAGAAACTAACCACTCTGAAAAGCAATATGGTGCTTCCTCAGAAGGTTGGAAATAGAAATATCTTATGATTCAGCAATTCCTCTACTTGGTATTTACCCACAAGAAATATGAGCCATAACACGAGTAGATATATGCAAACCAATGTTCATAGCAGCACTATTTACAATAGCAAAAAGATGGAGACAGCCTAAATGTCCATCAATGGAAGAATGGATAATCAAACTGTAGTACATACACACAATGAAATATTATGCTACCTTGAAGAATAACAAGGAAGCTACAAGCCACCGCGTAACATGGATGAACCTTGATGACATTATGCTGAGTGAAATTAGTCAGTCACAAAAGAAGAAATACTGTAAAGGACCATTATTGCAAAAGACTAAGAAAAAGAACCCATTCTAAAAGTGGGGAGGGAATTCTTTGCTGGTTACTGGGGTGCACTTTGCTGATTACTGAGGGGAGGAACAGAAAGGTCTGGCACAGGGTAGGGAATAGACACAGGATAGCTTGGGGGCTGGGTGGGGAGCAATACACAAGAAGGGGTTGGGGAATGGAAGAACAAGGCGGATGGGAGAACAGTTAGGCAGGTTTGCATGGGCTAAGAGGGACAGAGGTAAATAATGATGTATGTACAACCTTGGAACAACAGGGCTCTGGGATACAGTGATTGAGGCATGGTTTGAATGGATAAAAGAGGGGAAATACTGTTAAGATGCTTGGCTGTCTTTTGAATCTTGGTTTCCCTTGAATACCATTGTAAAATAGACACTTGAGGGAGAGAGAAAGGAATAGCCAGAAATATCACCAAAGAAAGTTTCTAAGTCCATCTTCAGCCTATAACTGATTAGAATACCTAAAATAGGGCTACGACTTTCCCAGTGAAGGGAGCTTTCTGTAGAGCCTTTGCGTTCCATAAGACCATAGGTAGAATCCTGAACCCCATCCAGAATCTTCTGAGGTGGGAAATCTCCACTTGAAAGGAAGAGCAGATCAGCCTGGAGTGGCTAGAAGAACAGAAGATACTTCTTAAAAGAAAGACTGGCAGAAAAACAAAAAATAATAATGGCAGTCTGACTGACAACTACAAAAATAAGCAAGTTGTTTGCCCAAGAGCCATCAAGGCAAGTGGTCGGGTCTCCTCAGGGTAAACTCCCTTCCAAGACTAAGATTTGAGGGGAATACATGAGCAGGCAGGTGGTCTGACGGGTGGCCATTTTGGTCACCGATAAGGGGAAGTGGGGGAAAAATATCAATGAAGTTGTGAGTTAAGTCCAACCACATTCAATAGTTTCCTGTGAACCTGGGTTGTAACCTGGTTGGCCAGCAGTATGGCAAGAACTGGGGACTCCTGGGTCCAGAGACAGTGACATGGCCACAGAGGACCAGAGTGGTGAGTGAAGTGTCTAGCTGATAAGAAGAGAGGGCATATGCACAAAGAACACCCACACTTGCAGATAGTACCCACTTGACCTGGCTTCAATAGATGTATGATCAGAACTCAACTAGAAGAAGAAAAAAAGAGGAAAAAAAGAGTAATCTGCTACAATTTGATGAACCTGACCTGCACCTATGGATGTATTAACTCAAAAGAGGGAACAAATCTTTACAGCAAGGATCATTCCCACCCCCTCGGTACACAGAGTAGACAGGGATGGGCAACTTAGACATTGGCTACCCAAAATGGGGGTGGGGAGGGGAGGAGAGGGGAGCTATAAGAAGGGGAGTTGCAAGAAGTGACTGACTTACAAGCTTTCAAGAGGGAACCTAGATCCAGAGGGTGCAGGGGACGGTAGACTCTCCACTGAGTGGTTTCCAATTTGTCTGGACAGGGCTGATGAAAGGAGATGGGGATAAGACTCTTGTAGTACAATAGTGAATAACTGCTATCAGGACTGAATGTGAGGGTTGGAAATATAAAGGTAGAAGTTTTGTAACAAAAGGAGGAGAATGGTTGACTCTGAAGTCCAGGAGTGGAGGTCCCTGGGACCATCAAGTGAAAAGAGTGGAGTGTGGGACCCTACCCAGAGAAGCAGTGATGCCAGAGATGAAGGCAGAGACAATGATGTGGAGAGATGGCGTGGATGGGGACTCTAGACCCAGGGAGGGAGAGGAGTTGTGTGCTGATGACCAGGGATTGTAATCATGGCAATGAAACCAAATACAATAGGATGAATGTATGGCTAATGTTCTCCCATGTAAAATATCAGATAATTCACAATAAAAACTTGGAAAATTTTTTTTACAGAAGCAGACTGCCTCATCTTTGTTCCATGAGTCCCCCAGTGTCCTCAAAATATTCTTGCCTGAGCTGTCACAAGACCTGTCCCTGATCCAGATAACTGGCACGGAAAGAAAACAAGCCTTTGGCACAGGGCTTCTGCTGCAGAAGGAAGGCTTGAAGGTGCCCATCAATCCATGCCAGGTCTTGGGAATTGCTCCCACTCAAAGCTCATGACAAGTTCAAGTCACATGCAATTTGATGCCCCAAGGAGCAAAGAAGTTATGGGAAAGCTGAGAGGGGAGAATGGAGCTAACTCTGAAAGTCATGTGGTTTCCAGAGACGGCAGCGAAAGCCTGGTTCTTCACTTTCTTGTTCCATTAGGACTTTCTGGCTGCATGTGCTTCCCAGTTCCAGAATGTCTATGAGACTGACAGCTATTTTAAGCTATTTCAAGGAACCACCCATGTACTTACAAATAGGAGTGAGTTTCTGTTTCTTGAAACCAAACGTGTAATATGTCATTTTAAGAGGCAGACACCTCATCATCTAGAATGCAGTTATTTGGCGTCTGCAAAACCTTCTGTAATTCTCCCAAACTCACAGAACTAAATGACCAAAATGTTTAGGGTGGAAGGCTTGCAGATTCTATCCCAGGATGATCATTCTATGCCTATCTTAAAACCCTGCAACACTGGCTGCTCCTGGACAGATAGTTTAAAATTAACTGTAGTTTTTAGGAAGATACTGAACTCAGGGTTGTGGTGGTGAATAAGTATGTCCAATTTCAGATTTTCTATGAGTTTGGGGTGTAAATAAGGGTATATACCTTTGGTTTTTCAAATCCATCTTCCCAGTTCTCACTTACCCTTAGTAGCAGAAAGCTTCATTGTCTTCCTCCAGAAACTTCCCCATGGTAAATAATTACAAATGCCTCATGGTATCTCTGTTGAAGGCAGTCCTACCCATTGCAGTTTGCCTACTACTTCAGGTTCAGGTGTCTCTTCACTTCTGCTGGTTCCCACACTTGGCCTCTCAGGTCATATTCTTTTCATTACCCAAAAAGGCACATTATCACTTAACCAATGTAGCTGGGTCCAGAGCCCTGTGGCTCCTGTTGGTATCCTTTATTGCTTTGGTGTCCTTTACTGCTATGGCCACCACTTGTCTGTCAGTTTGTCGTATTGTGGTGGCTTGTGAGTTGCTGTGATTCTGGAAGTTATGTCACCAGTATTTTAAATACTAACAGGGTCACCCATGGTGGACAGATTTCAGATGAGCTTACAGATAAAGACAGACTAGGAAGAAGGAGTGACGAAATACTTCTAAATATTTAGTCACTGAAAAACTTATGAATAGTAGAGAAACAATTTCAGATATACTGCCAGAAAATGAGCCCCTCAGGTTGGAAGGCACTCAAAATGCGACTGGGGAAGAGCAGCCTCCTTAAAGTAGAGTTGACCCTGATGACGCAAATGGAGTAAAGCCCACGGGACCTTCATTTGCTGATGGGACACAACTAAAAATGAAGAGAAACTTCCGGGAACCAGCCCCGACACTCTTATTTGGGGGTCCTAGAGAGATGTATGGCATCGGCGAAGAAAGCACAAAATCAATGGGTCTCGATAAATGGTGAATCTTCTTCTCTCACATTTTATTTCTCCTCTTTTTTTTTTCTTTTTTTTTCATATTCTCAAACAGCTTTTATACTACTCCATACCATTAATCTATTAATCATTCTTTTCAAAGTAGTGGTCTAAATCATACATATTAATCATTTCAACATAAAACATCAAGAATATCAATATCTTCCTTGTTCCCCTTTACATAGTTAGACAATATCTGATTTCTGTAACTAAGCTTCATTGCTCTAAAACGTAACATTATCCTTAAAACATAATTCTAAATCTTAACTCCTATTTCTACCTTCACCTATT
>NW_006408542.1:21372205-21374485 GCF_000296735.1 Chrysochloris asiatica | reverse complement strand
TTAACTAAAAATATCATAGCTACTTCTCGGTTCTTTGTTCTATAGACAAAGAACCCATCCTCCCTAATCCCTTTTCCAGGTGCAGCCCATTCACCTGGGCATCTCGAGTCCTCCTGAAAATCTGGCTCAGGAAGCTGAAACAGCAGGACTCCGCCCAAGCTTTTGTCCTTACCTCTCACCTTCCCCCTACTGAGCTCAGGGGCTGTAGATATGTTAATTGAGCCTGAGACACCAAGTTGCGGGCCTGGGATTCGAACCAGTGAAGTACGATGTAAAGTTACCTGAATGTCTGGAAAATTACTGATGTTAGCTGTATCCTGTTTTAGTCCCTCCCAGCTTGGTGTGAAGCTCCTCCCCTAAATAAAACAGAGGCCCGGGCCTCCCCAGGTGTGCATTACAGGTTGGAGGTCATGCAGTAAAGATTGCAGTGCATTACGGGTTGGAGGGCACGCAGTAAAGATTGCAGGGCAGTGAGTTGCTGCCTGCAGAGGCCACGATGCCTGTACTCCCAAGTCTGCCCACCAGTGATGTATCCACCCTGGCTTTGGGGTGCCTCATTGTCTCCCTTCTGTCTGTCTGTGTATTCTTTTGCTATCTCTATCACCGCCAGGTATCTTCTCTTCGTGAACCGAACCTCTATGTTGAGGCCAGTCCCCTACAGAGAGCCTCATGCGGGGGATTTGCAGTCTCTGTCTTTTCCTTTTATGAATAGTTCATTTTTTATTTTTCTTGATTTTATTATAGAAGTTTTTAGTAGAACTATTCAATGATCATATTACAGGTAGGGGCCATAATGGCTCTGATCACAAATACATTGCAACAACACAGAGCAGCAGGAGACCCTATGCATGAAGAAAGCCCATCGTACTGCAGAGAAGCAATGGATGCCTCCTTGACTGGCAGAGCCTCAACAGGAGATTTCTTGCGGGGACCTTGCTGGCTTTGTAGTTTCTTTTTTAATTCTTTCATTTTAATAAGAATCAATGTTATAAGTAATCAGTATTATGCCTGTTATTCTGATTTAAGAAATATACATATTTTTTATTTTTACAGTTTGATAATCAGACATTTTAAACCAGTTGAAACAACTGCCAGTATAGAGTTGAGATCATAATCTAGCACCTGTTTTATTTAAAAAATAGAAAGAGAGGAGATGGCAGAGGCCATGTGGAGGACCCTAAACATGAAGGGCTCATTGTTAAGCAGGGCCACAATGGGTCTCCCCTTGGAAGGCAAGGCCCCAGGAAGAATCTCATGTGGGGACTCTGCAGTTTCTGTCTCTTTGTTTAATCAGCTTATTTTTAATATTCTTGATTTTATAATAAAAGTTTTCAGTAGAATCTTAGTAGGAACTATATTAAAGATTTGAAACTTGTTTTTAGGCACCTTCACACCATATTCAATCAAGCATAGTCCTAAAGAATGCTTTTCACACTAACAATAGGTTTTACCACTAGGAAAAACCAGCTAAAGTTTTTGCCAGTCCAAGTTTACGATTACATTCAACATTCTGTGTAGTTTTGGTCAGGGACATCAAGACCTCTAGAAAATTAGCTAAAAATACAATTTAGGGCTAAGGGAATAGTAATAGATCATAAGCAGAAATTTAACTAGATGTTTTGTGTAGAGAAGTCATAAGGACGTTGTTCTGTTTCTTCTTAACTACAAAACTTTAAATGCTTCTTGTTTTTCTTGTTTAATCAATCATGAGAAACAACGGTGTTGTCAGTTACCATAGCAAATAATGTTTAGGTACATGTGATTAATGAGTCTATAGAAAACAATAGGTGAAGGTACAAATAGGAGTTAAGATTTAGAATTATGTTTTAAGGTTAACGTGACGTTTTAGAGCAATGAGGCTTGGTTACAGAAATCAGATATTGTCTAACTACGTAAAGGGGAACAAGGAAGAAATTGATATTCTTGATGTTCTATATTGAAATGTTAATATGTATGATTTAGACCACTACTTTGACAAGAATGATTAATAGATTAATGGTATAGAGTAGTATAAAAGCTGTTTGAGAATCTGAAAAAAAGGAATAAAAAAGAGGAGAAACAAAATGTGAGAGAAGATTCACCATTTATCGAGACCCACTGATTTTGTGCTTTCTTCGCCGATGCCATACATCTCTTTAGGACCCCCAAATAAGAGTGTTGGGGCTGGCTCCCGGCAAGAAACAGCTGTAAATATCCATTATAATCGGAACAGAGAATGTTTGAAGTGTTAATCTAGGAAAATTGGAAATTGTCAAAAATGAAACGGAACACATAAACATT
>NW_006408542.1:21349542-21369332 GCF_000296735.1 Chrysochloris asiatica | reverse complement strand
GAACTTGTTCCATCTTTTGAGCTACTGCTTCCATAGGTGTAGGTCAAGTTCATCAAATTGTATGAGAATACTTTTTTTTCCTCTTCTTTTTACTTCTGGTTGAGCTCTGATCATCCAGTCATTGAAGCCAGGACAAGTGGGTATTATCTGCAAATGTGGGTGTTCTTATGCATAAGCCCTCTCTTCTTATCTACTGGACACTTCACTCTCCGCTCTAGTCCTCTGTGGCTATGTCACGGACTCTGGGCCCAAGAGTCCCCAGGTCTTGCCACACTGCTGGCCAACCAGGTCTTTACCCAGGTTCACAGAAGTCTATTGAACATTGTAGGGCTTAGCTCACCACTTGACTTCATTCTTCTTGGATCAACTATCAACACTCATGGAAGCAGCAGTCAAGAAATCAAAAGATGTATTGCATTAGGCAAATCTGCTGCACAAGATCTTTTTAAAGTGTTGAAGAGCAAAGATGTCAGCTTGAAGACTGAGGTGCACCTCATTCAAGCCATGGTATTTTCAATAACCTCATATGCATGTGAAAGCTGGACAGTGAATAAGGAAGACCATAGAAGAATTGATGCTTTTGCGTTATGGTGTTGGAAGAGAATACTGAAAGTGCTGTATGTGAACAGTCAGCCTCATCTTTCTCACTGGAGTGGCTGGTGGGTTTGAACTGCAGTCCTGGGATTAGCAGTCCAGTGCTTATCCTACAGCACCACCAGGGTTCCTGTAGCAGGCTTGTTATTGCCAAAGTGCCATTGAATCAGTCCCAACCAATAGCAACCCTGTATAGGGTTTCTGGGAGTCCTGGTATGGAACTGTGGGTTTATGTGCCAGACTGCAAAGCCGTTTGAACTGCAAGGTTGGTGGCTCAAACTCACCAGCTGCTCCTAGGAAACCCTATACAGGGTTGCTATGGGTTGGAGCCAACTCAAGGGCACTTAACAACAATAGGGTTTCCAAGGAGCAGCTGGTGAGCTTGAATCTCTGACCTTGCTGTTCCAACTGACCTTGCAGTCCAATGCATTAACCCACCCACAGGGCCACCCCAGGACTCCAGGCTAGGCATTGTGTTATCATTACCTTTCCTTCTAGAAAGTCCTTGGGGTCATTATGCAAATCAGTCCCTATTCTTTCTGGAAATCTTCTAAAACTTGAGAGCTGCCAATCAAAAATGCAACTCACTTAAAGTTGTTGTTGAGTGCCCTTGAGTCTGTTCTGACTCATAGGGACCCTGTATAGGTTCAAGCAGCTAGTGATCTTGAACCACTGACCTTCAGATTCAAACCAGTATATTGACCCACAGCACCACATGAATAGAGGTAAATACTGCTGAGGACTCCTAGTGTGGCACTATAGGACCAGCATTGAACTGTGAGCCAAATGGTTGGCAGTTCAAACCTACTAGCTGCTCTTTGGAAACCCTATATAGGGTCTTTATGAGCTAGAATCAAGTCAAAGCACTTAACATCAACAACTATTAACTGATAGTACATGGAAGGGATTGTATGAGTTGGAATTGACTTAACAGCTGTAATCTGATAGTGCATAGAAGGGATTGCATTCATTGCAATGCAATGAAATAGATAATTTGTTGAATGTAAAACTGATGATCTGTTTCACAAAAGTTCATTCGATTCACAATAAAAAGCTGAACAATTCTATAGGGTCATAGAGACCCTATAGGACAGAGCAGAACTATCCCACAAGGTTTCTAAAGGTGGAGCCTTTCCAGGAGCAGTCTGTCTCATGTTTCTCTTGGGGCACCTGGTGGGTTCTAACCACTGAACCTTTGGTTAGCAGCTGAACTCTTTCTTAACTATGGAACCACAAGGACTCCTTTCAAAAGTACAAAAGGGGCCTAACCCTCTCATATTTACATAACACAGGGAATCTCTAAAGCTACTTCTCAGAGCAAAAGAAAAACCACTGACAAGAAGGTTGTGATAGCCCTACACAGAAAAGTTGGAGTCACTAAAAAAAAAAAAAATTTTTAACTTTTCATTTTGAGATAATTGTAGTTTCACATACAATTTCTGAGAGAAACAATACAGAGGGAGCCCATGAGAGATCCCATGTACCCTTTATCCAATTTCCCACAAAGGTGTCAGTGTTGTTCATGTTGACAGCATTTGTGCCAGAATAAAATGGAAACTGTACAGGTTTTTCAGGAGCAGATCTCCAGGAGAAGATCTTCTTCTTCTTTAACTTTTTATTGTGATTTGAGTGAAGGTTTACAGAGCAGATCATCAGTCTGACAATCGACAAACCATACACTGTGCTTCACCACATGGTTGCAATCCCCTAGATGCACCAACAGGTAACAGCATTTACCTCTATTACTTTAACTATTGCATTCCTCCCTTTGTCTCCCGTTACCTTCATCTTTCCTCTGCTAAGCTCCCTCTTGTTTAATATTGTTGTATATGTCATCCATGTTAACATGTGTCTATCCTCTAGCCCGTGAATAATTTTCCCTCCTCACTCCACCCAACCATCATAGAATGTTTCTTTGATCTAGAAAATTTTAAAAAACACCAAAACTTTTAGTCTTATTGATTCTCTTTTGTAGGTAACTTTTCAGTTTTGCCAAGTTACTCTCCCTTCTATTTGATTTTGGAAAGTTTGATTATGCTATATCTTGGTGATTTTTTTTGGGGGGGGGGGATCTATATTGTTTGGAGTTTGTTCAGCTTCTTGTATGCTTATCTTCTCATCTTTCATGATGTTACCAAATTTTCTTCCAACAACTCTTTGACAATTTTCTCTGTGCTTGTCTCTTCCTGTTCTAGAATTCTGATCACCTGTAAATTGTTCCTCTTCATGGTGTCCCACATAACTCTTAGGCTTTCTCAGGAGTTTTTTCATTCTGTTTTACTGATTGTTCTTCTAGCATACTAGTATTGAGAAATTTACCTTCAAGCTCACTAATTTGGGCATTCATTGCTTCACATCTACTTCTTGGCCCTTTAAATGTCCATTTCTCAGATCTTAGTATTAATCTTCTGGATTTCTAATTGCAGAACTGTTTTGTTTCAAAATTTGCATTTATTTTGTCTGTTTATTCTTGTAGCGTTTTCCTGAATGCTTCTAACATTTTTTATTGTGTTCTGTTTGCTTTCCTTGATTTTTCTATCAATCCTGAAGGTACCTAATGATCATTCTTTTTAATTCTTTTTCAATTAGTTCTATTACCTTTTCTTCCTCAGAAACATCTTCTGGCTTTGCATCTTAGGCATTTGTTTGAGTCATTCTCTACTGTTTCTTCGCATGAGCTAACATTGTCTGTTGTCTCCAGGGCATTGTGGAGTTGTCATATATGTAAAAATAAACAGTGCAATTGTTTCACCTGGAGGGGAAAAGTCTCTGGGGGGCTCCTGCAATTCAGGGAGTTCAGGAGGTAGTTGTGGAAGAGATGTAACAGCAGAGCTCCTAGCCATAGATGGAGTTCCTGTTGATTTCAGTGATATCTATGTTCAGGGCACCCAATCTGAACCAAGTTCATGGAGGCCCTTTATGAAACTGATTTTAGTGTCTGTCAGGAGGACCACAGCAGGGCAGCTGGGGTAGGGTGACTTGTTAAATGCTGGTCTGCTGGCTCTGTGGGTTTTGTAGGTCTGGAGCCAAGCCCCCCTGAATCCAGGCAACAAACAGCACATCAATGTGGTGAAGCTGGTCCCCACCTCACCTGACTCCCAACCATATGGCTACAACTTTTGAGAGCAGGGTCTATATTGAGGGTGGATGAGTATGGTAGCTGGTCACACTTTTGGTCACCAGAGGAGTATGGGGAAAAGGAAGAAATCACCCTTTTCTGCCCCAAACTGCTCTGTCAGACTTCCCTCCACTGCCAAAACTGCTCACAAGATGGTGGAGCGGTGTCTGGCCAGTCAGTCTCCCTCTCTCGCCATCTCTGCTTGGCCTCTCCCTATAGCAAGCACACCATCCACTTCTCAAGCCTTTCTCCTAAAGTTTGGGGTGCCAAAATTTACCCTGTGTCTGTTATTTTGTCTCTTGTATCTTTGTTGTACAGGGTCCATGAAGTATATCTGCCTAGGCAGCCATCTTGCTGGAAGTCCTCCAGACCTGTGTTCTGAGGTGCCTCTAGATAGGCTCACTCCACCAAGCTTTCGGAGCTTAATTATTTGTGCCACCCAGGAACTACGGTTCCTGGTAGCATCTTGAAAAATAATAGTACACATGCCAACCTGGATATTAGCATTGGTACAGTGAAAATATAGATGAGTTTTATGATCACAAGGATTCCCTTCTGCTGTCCTTTTATAGTCACACTCAGCTACACTTCCACCTACATCATTAACTGCTGGTACTACTCCATCTCTATAATTTTGTGATTTCAAGAATGCTGCAGAAATAGAATTTTAGAAAACATTTTCCTCATAGGGTTGGCTTTTTCAATCAGTATAGTACTCTTGAGCTCTAAGTATTGTGTGTTCATTCCTTTATTTATTAATTTCTGAGTAGCATTTTTTTAAACCTTTTATTATGAATTAGGTGCAGGTTTACAGAGCAGATCATCAGCTTTACATTCAACAATTACACATATTTTCTTTTGTCTCATTGATTATAATGCCTTCAATATAACGTCACTTATCCCACTTCCTTTCTGATATTCTCTGCTTTCAGCCAAGATCCATCAGACATCAACAATGATATCCTTCATTCCATGGCCTCTTCTGAATCCGGCTTGAACCTCTGGAAGTTCTCTGTCAATGTATGCTTGCAGCTGTTTCTGTATTACCTTTAATAAAACTTTACTCATATGGGATATCAAAGAGATTGTCCGATGATTTCCACATTCCATTGGGTCATCTCTCTTTGGAATAGGCACAAATATGGATCTCTTCTAATCAGTTTGCCAGATAGCTGTCTTCCAAATTTCTTGGCACAGATGAGTGAGTGTGTTTCCTGTTTCCATTCCTTCTCCTTTTCTAGTGCTTCAGAACTTTGTTCTTGGACAAATGCTGTCCTTTTGATCTCTACTGCTTGATTATTCTAAGGTGTGCATATCTCATTAGTGTTATTGTTCCCCTTATAAACCTGTTTATTGTTTGGCTGAAAATTGAAGGGGTGAGTTCAGCTCCAGACTTGAAGGGTGACTAAGGGCTATAGTCTCAAGGGTTCCACCAGCCTCTATCTGATCAATAAGCCTGGTCTCTTTTATGATTCTACATTTTGTTTTATATTTTCTTCCACTCTATCCAAGGCCTTCTAATGTAGTCCCTTTTAGGGCAGTTGATAGTGGTAGCCAACCATCTATTTCTTCTGGTCTTAGGGTTACAGAGACAGATGTTTGTGTGTTCCATTAGTGCAGTGGGCTAATTGTTTCCATGTGCCTTTGATTTTCATCATCTGTCTTTCCTCTGGACAGACAAGGAGACCAAAAGTTGCACCTTAGATGGTCACTCATAAGCTTTTAAGACCCCAGTTTCTACTCACCGAAGTAGAATGTAGAACTGTCTTTATGTACTACATTATGCTAATTGAGGTGATGTTCCCTGAGACCATGGTTTTGAGCCCCAAGGTCCAGTGACTCATTCCTTCAAGGTATTTTGTTATGGCTAAAATGTTTTTATAACTTTGCCCCTCTATGTTCTACCACATTCATGGATATATTTGCAACAAAGGTAAATACACATGTACAAATATCCTGAGTCAAATTTTTATATATTTGTTGGTATATTCCCAGATATCCATTATTACAGAGTTATTTATGCAACAGTATTTACCTTTGTTGCTTTTCTCTTGCCCTTCTCCTCGTGTCTTCCTTTGACTCCCTCATTTTTGCCCAACCTTCCTCTAACTGTATATTGCCTTCCACTTCGCTCAATTTAACACTTGTCTACCCTCTAACCTCGTGTGGCACTGTGGGTTAATGAGCCAGACTGCAAAGCCATTTGAGCTGCAAGGTTGGTGGTTCAAACTCACCAGCTGCTCCTTGGAAACCCTATACAGGGTCAGAATCGACTCGACAGCACTTAACAACAACAACAACCCTCTAACCAGTGACTTACCCTCTCACCCCTGGTAACAATCAAAGAATGTTTCTTTAATGTGAAAACCTTTCCTGACTTTCTTATAACAGTGGTCTCGTGCAATAATGATCCTTTTGTGATTGACTAATTTCATTCAGCATAATGACTTCCAGGTTCATCCTTGTTGTGAGGCATTTTGCAGAGTCATCATTGTTCTTTAATGTTACATAGTATCCCATTGTGTGTAGGTGCCACAGTTTGTTTATTCATTCTTCTATTGGATATTTAGGCTGTTTCTATCTTTTTGCTATTATGAATAGTGACCGAGCTGAGTAGTACTTTATGGTATGAATGTACAATCTGCTAATCAACCCTTGAAAGTCTTATGAGCTGTTACTAGTTTTTGACTGTTGCAAATAAAGCTACTGTGTTCATTCACGTACAAGTTTTTGTGTGAACATAAATTTAAATTTCTCTGAGATCAATTCTCAAGAGGTGAAATGCTAGGTCATATTGTAGTTGCAGCAGTCCTGGTGTGGTGCTGTAGGATAAGCACTGGAGCAAAGGTTGGTTTGAACCACAAAGTCAGCAGTTTAAACCCACCAGCTGCTCCTCAGAAACTCTAAACAGGGTCGTTATGGGTCAGAGCTGACTCAATAACACTTTACAACAATACCATGGTAGCTCCATGTTTACTTTTACACAAAACTGCTAAATTTTTCCTTTAAGTGAGTGAGTTACTCTACCTTGCCCTCTGACCCCTGGCAACCAAGTGTGAAAACTTTTTCTTGACTTCTTACAATAATGATCTCATACAATATTTGTTCTTTCTTGATTAACTAATTTCATTCATGTTATTTTACCACCAACAAAACTGAGAAACTTAATTTAGTTTCTCTGAATCCTGGCCATTTATTTAATTCATTCTGATAGGTATGGAGAAAAATGAGGCATCAGGGTTGGAGGAAGGCTCATTAACAACCTGCAATATGTAGATGATACAACCTTGCTTGCTCAAAGTGAAGAGGACTTAAAATACTTACTAATGGGGAAGATCAAAGACCATAGGTTGCATCTCACTGTAAAGAAAACAACAATCCTTACTGCTGGACCAATATATAACACCATGATAGATGGAGAAAGGACTCCTGGTGTGGCACTGTATGATCAGTACTGGACTGCAAACCACAAGGTTGGCAGTTCAAACCCACCAGCTACTCCGTGGAAACCCTGTACAGACTTGCTATGAGTTGGAACTGACTCTACAGCATTTAATAATAACAAATGGAGAACAGATTGAAGTTGTCAAAGACTTCATTTTGCTTGGATCCACTATCAACCCTCATGGTCAAGAAATCAAACGATGTCTTGCATTAGGCAAATCTGCTGCACAAGACCTCTCTCAAGTATACAAGAGCAAAGATGTCAATTTCAGGACCAAGGGGCGCTTGACCCAAGCTGTGGTGTTTTCAATAGCTTCATATGCATGTGAAAGTTGGACCATGACTGAAAAAGACCTCAGAAAAATTAACGCAACTGAGGTATAGTATTGGAGAAGAATATTAAAAGTACCATGGACTGACAAAAAAAGAACAAACAAGTATGTGTTGGAAGAAGTACAGCCAGAAGGCTCTTTAGAAGTCAGGATGACAAGACTTAGTCTGTCATCCTTTGACACGCTATCAGGAAGGATTGGCACAGTGGCAGCAACAATGGGCTGAAGCGTAACAATTGTTAGGGTGGTGAAGGACTGGGCAATGTTTCCTTCTGCTGTGCAAAGTATCCTTATGAATGGGAGATGACTCAATGGCACCTAACATCTATAATAATATCTCATTGTGTCTTAATTTTGCACTTCTCTAAAAGCTAGTTACCTTTTCATGTACTTTTTTTTTTTACAACTGTTTACCCTTTTTGGTGAAAGTTTATATATGTCTGTATAAGTGTTTTATCCACTGTCTAGTTGATTTAAAGAAAATAATGAGTTTGGAGAGTTCTTTACATAATCTAGATACAAATTCTTTGTTGAATATGTGCTTTACAAATGTTTTATCACACTCTGACACTTGTCTTTTCAGGGCCTTTCATAGAGCAAATTAAAATTTTTTTAAATAAGGTCCATATTATCAAGTTTTTCTTTTATGAATTATGCTTTTAGCATCAAACTAATAACTCTTTGCCTAGGCCTAGATCTAAGTTTCATAATTTTACATTTCACATTGAAGCTCATGATCTAGTTTGAAATAGAAATCTCTGGTATGAATGCTTTTTGTGTTACTCTCAAATCACCTATTTTTGTCACTATTATCTGTGCTTCTGTAGTGTTTTTATACAGCTATAATTTTTTTTACAATGCTTTTAAACACCTATATATTGTTGTTAAGTGCCATCAATTTGGTTCCATCCATACCAACCCTGTATAGGGTTTCCAAGCATGGCTGGTGAACCTGAACTGCCAACCTTGCAGTTCAAACTAACTTTGCAGTTCAGTGCACTAACCCACAGCACTACATCAGGACTTAACTATAAAGTCAAAAATAGAGAATTCTGAATTTAGACATAGAAATAGAAACATGTAAACTTTTTTTTTTTTTAAAGGAGAAAATATCTGCTTATTATGATTTTTAGAGTCACTCTATCTGTTAATTTGGAAAAGATGTAAGTTATAAGATAGGGATTGCATTAGGATGCTTAGTATGGTATCTGGAATGATGCTATATATTGAAGGGTCCTTCATTAATGCAAACTGTTCTTTATTTGGAAGAAGCATTTTTGGTCAGGCCTGGATCAGGTGGCCACCTTAAAGCTCATCTACATGCTGCTGGAACTGAGGAGTTCTTGACTCCTCTCATGTTCACACTAAAGATCCACAGGAAGATTAGGACTTTGAGGACTCCTTCCTTGGTTGGCCACAGACACTCCCAGCAACAGCAGACTATTCAGATGACTGTTGGAAATCCATTCACTATGGATGAGATTTTCTGACCCAGCAGGGTTTATTGGAATGGGTGTATAACTGTTGCATCTCCACTGGCCCCAGGCAAGAATGCCACAGCTCATCAGAAGAATAGACATGATGGTAGACTGAGTGCCAACTGGGAGAGAAAGCTGAGTAGGCGTGGCCACTCCAAGACAGACAGGTGAACTGTCAACTGACCTGATTCACCAGGGCCATTTTGAGCTTTTGTGTGCTCAGAGGCACAGGACATGAACTTTAGGCAGAAGGCGAGGGACATATGATTCTCTAGTTTTCCAAGCCCTCCTGGTTGCCAGGGATGTGACCAGTCCCTGCTCTTACCAGTCCAGAGGCTAGTGGCACCCCTTCCTGTACATCCTTTGCTCTGCCTGAGATAGGGCACTGGATACACCACCTTCATGTCTGGAGGCATGTGAGTTTCACCTCATTAGAACTTTGATTAGTGTTGTTTGTTTGGGGAAGACAGCAATTGTGTGCATAAGGCCTAGTCACAACTGTTCTTCCTGTGGCCTCACCCACTGTGACAGTGTCACTACTTCTGTCATGCTACCTTATCAACAGTAAATAGCAGCTAACATCAGACAAATCTACCTGGTACTACACTACACAAACAGCAAATAGAGAACGCTGGTCAGACGTCCAGTCTCTAACACATTAAGAGAGCAGCTTGGGAAAAATGGAGGTAAGAAGGCAATGGGATGATAGATACAAAAGTCTGAAAAAAAAAAAAAAAACCATTGCCAACCAAGAATCATAAACCTTGTAAAATTTCCCATCAAATATGATAGCAATAGCAAAACATTTCCAGATAACAGAAATGAAAAGAATTGACAAAAATACTAAAAGAAGTTTTTAGACACTGAACTAACAACAGCAGACAACAACCTGATATTAACATACCTTACAAATTACTCAGAATTCAGAAATATTCAAAGTAAAACAAACCTTGTTGTTGTTGTTAAACATTGACAGTTGAATCGGTGCTAACCTATAGGGACTCTGTATAGGGTTTCTGAGGAGCAGCTGGTAAGCTTGAATTGCCAACCTTTTGGATCAAACTGAGTTTGCAGTGCAGTGCATTAACTCACACATTATTAAGACTGAAAATAGAAAGCCAGGGTTTTAGGTTGTAACTAAAAAACAAACACCCCACCAACTTACAGAATTTCCAAATAAAGAGAAAATCAAGTAGGTTTTAATAAATAAATGAATAAAAATAAACTTAACTGTAACTCAAAAACTGACCGACCCTTACTCATAGCCCTAGCCCAACTCCTACCCCAAACACTAATCCTAGTCCTAATACCACAAAATGGTGGCTCTGCAGCCTGCTGAGAGAAAATCCAGTTACTTGGAAACAGGGGTATGGTAAAGCAAGTAAGGTTTAGTGTATATTGGATATACAGGCGCTAGGGGGACTACTGTGTCCTCCAAAGTTCACCTGCCTCCAGGAGGTGAAAAGGGAAAGAGGATTTATAGGGATTTGGGGCATGTAGTGAAGAGCCCCGACTTTCAGGAACTTCTTTATTCTTATAATAGCCCTCAGAGTAGGTGTTTACTGACTAACCTAAAGGAAAGCACTGACCAATGACCTCTCTCCTTACATGATAGAGCTGCTTTAGCCAATTGTGTCTTCCGTCCTAACAATGAACCTAACACTAAATGAAGTCCAGGAGAGACCAATTCCTGGAGAAGGACATCATGCTTGGAAAAGTGGAGGGTCAGCAGTAAGGAAGAAGAGTCCCAACAAGACAGAAGGACACCGTGGCAGCAACAATGAGTTCAAACAATTGTGAGGATGGTGCAGGACTGGGCAATGTTTTGACTTGTTGTGAATAGGAGTGCTGTGGTTGGAATAGACTCAATAGCACCTAACAACAACAGGCCTTAAACCAAGCCATAATCTTAACCCTAACTCTTTACTTTTTACTGCCACCCCCTTCAACCTCCCCCTCCCCCCCCAAAAAAAAGACTAGCACAGCACAGAGGAAGCTTTTCTCAGTCCTGTTGTCCTCCAGCTAGTCTATCCAGCTTTCACGTTTGCTCTTCTAGCTATAAGTAGAAGAGTTCATTGTCTGAACCCATTACTCAGCAAGCCTTTTAAGTCCTTGTTGTTGTTCAGTGCTTTTGAGTTGGTTCCTGACTAGGATTTCCAAGGAGTGGCTGCTGGGTTTAAATTACCACCCTGAGGTTAGCAGTCCTTTATCTTTAAGGCCTTGTTGTTGTTGTTAAGAGCTGTTGAGTCGATTCTGACCCCTAGCGACCCTGTACAGGGTTTCCAAGGAGGAGCTGGTGAGTTTGAACATGGACTTTGTGGTTCTCAGTCCAGAGCTGATCCTACAGCACCACACCAGGAGTCCTTATTCCCTTGGGAAACAGTGGTAACCTTCCCGCAAGCTGAATGTCTGCCAGGCAGGCATGCCAGCACATAAATCCTAAGCAGGTGGGCAAAGAGATACTGAAACATATATACTTTCCCAATGCTCTCTAATCATTAACTTTAAGTCACTAGAAACTATAACTATAAAGCATTAGAAAGTTATTCTGACCTTGGAAATAGATAAGAACTATGAGAGGCATGTGAAGTAAGGAGCAAACAGCCTTCCTAAGATAGCTGTGCTCCTGTGATAAATGTAACATAATCAAATCTCTGTTCTTTGATTGGAACATAAATAAGTCATATAATAATCCCTTAATTTCTAATAAATCAAATCTCTATAAATATGCCTTGAGACATAAATAATGTCATAACAATTCCCTTAATTGGCAATAAAACATTTTAATTTTGGTTTACTGTGACATCAATTAACTCTTATATTGCAAAGTCAGAGTGAAAAATCATATGTAAAACCCTTGATTTCTGCTCACAGTAGCAGATCTCTCTGACTTTCTTTCTGAAGACTGAGGGCCTGTTGAGATACTGCGCACTGCATTCAACCGCAAACCCTCGCTATTAGGGCGCATCTTTGAGTTCAAGTCTCCTCCTGAAACTACTTACCATAGGTAAAAAGAAAACCCTGAAGTCTGAAGATTTGGACTCTATAGATTGAATTAACACTATAATTGTTAATTCTGATTCTCCAATTGTAAATTTTTGGCTTGAGGTCTTACTTGTGTGCCTTGCCATGATTATTGCACAATAAATATTAAAAGAGTTTATGCATTCATGGCAACTGAGCATCCTTTAATTACAAATAATTATAAAATTATTTTGGGACAACCTATCTCACAAGTCAGTGTGCTACACTATTGAACTGGAAGTTCCCTTCTGCTCCCTGAACTGTGACCCAATTCTTTGTCTAGGAAATATGAGCCCTGTTACCTTAACAATCCTCCTTCCATTCCTCCTCACTTGGGCAGCACTACTGGTAGCAAATGGTGTAGCTGTGAGCTCCTAAGGATTACAGTGCTTCTTCTAGTTTCTTTGGAGTCCCAGTAACCTTAATTAAGGCCTATTCATTATTGGAGGAAGGGAGAGATGGAGGTCACTTTAGTTCTGGGGTCACTCCTTTCAGGCCCCAGTATAGATTTCCATGTAGATTTCTAAGCCAAGTGTAGCAATGCAAATGAAGAAAGTGTCTGGGATATAACTACTAATTGAATGAATGGAGTTGGAAGAGATTTAAAGAGAACAAAGAAGGTGCTTTCCTGGCTTCCCTGGTACCAGGATCACTTTCTATGGTTCCCTGAAATTTTTATTTTGGATTCCCCACTTATCTTCTACCAAGGAGCACAGAGACTCCCAGGTGGCTCACTTATATCACCTGACCTTAACCCATTAATCCAGCAAGAAGGAGTTGACAGAATCTTGGAGAGAGGCACCAGCTACTGTAAATCACCCTGTTGTAGGGAAGTGGGTGATGACAGCTTATACCTGGCCAGCTCTCTGTATTGTTCAGGCTGTCAAATGCTCTGGCCAGTAGGGTCCATAATCTCCTGTGCAGGAGGATGGGGCTGGGACAAGAGAGTCAGGAAGCCCGTCTAGGAAATAGGCATTCCTAATACACCCACTGCCACCCTTGTAAGACAGCATTCACTTCCATCCATCCATCTCAGAGTTCCCAAACTCTACACTTGTATCACGTCACAGTATTTGCCATATTTGTCCACCATCTTCCATATTATTATTAAAAATGTTTATATTTTAATTAATTCTGTTTCTTCACTTAAATGCAAGCTTTTAAAAAAAGTATGCATTATGGCCTGAACAGTGCAACTAGTGGGAGGAAATATAAAAAATAAATATAATTCATTCATTGAAAATATATTTATGCAGGGCCAACTCTGTTTCCAAGGAGCTCTGGTAGTATAGTGGTTACAAACCGGGCTGCTAACCTCACAGTCAGCAGTTTGAAACTACCAGCTGTTCCGCAAGAGAAAGATGAGGCTTTCTGCTCCCGTTAAGATTTACAGCCTTGGAAACCCTGTACAGGGTCACTATGATCAGAACTGACTCCACGGCACACAATAACAACAATAACAATTCTGTTTGCGGTAGTGTTTTAAGGGCTGGAATCTGTGACAGAGACAGTGAAGTCCCTCCTCTCAGGCAGTTTATATTTTCAAGAAAAGAAATAAAAACAATGATTTTTGTCATTCTAATTAGATGATGCTAAAGTGGCAAAATGTCAACAATTGGTGAATGCAGGTGAAAGACAGATGGCTTTTTCTTGTATTATTTTCCTTTTAATATCTGCTCTTTTATCAGATTACTAGGATGATTGACAGACAGAATGTTGAAGCCATAATACATCTATATGTCAACGAAACATGTTACAAATATCTCCCGATATGTTTATGATTGTAAGAGCAAAGAAAAATAAGATTAATTCTTTCTTGAAAATAAAGATAGAGAGGTCTACCTTTTCTTTCAGCATTTACTTTAGAAAACTTGTAAATTCTTTCTCTGTCTCTTTGAAATGTATATAACTCAAAAATATAGATTTTTAAATACTCAGAAGCCATCACTTTGAACCATCAAAGAAGAGGGCACCCACGGCACCCAGCTTTTTGGGGAGAGATGACCATAGCTTCAGGTGGCACCTCAAGTTGCAAAACTGCTTCTGGCCATACAAAGATGAGAAATCAGCAATTGTTTATCTTACAAACATGTATGTAATGGACTGCATTTGCTTAGCTATGTGAAAGGGTGAGATTTCTTGCTGTCTTCGCAATCTCTTTAGATTGACTAAGATGCATCGCATTCTGGTTTCATACTTATTCCATAGAAGTCTATGGCCATACCATTCTGAATGTACCCAATCTCATCTTAGTCTAAAAAGACCCAAAAATCTTCTCTTTAACTTCTGCCATTGTGAAGAGGTTTTACAATTTGGCAGTGTATTTTGTTTATAATTACATTTACCCAATATGGTCAAGATTGGAGGAAATGTTTGGGTTATAGTACATTTGGGCAATTTATAATTAGATTTCTAACCATACCTGAAAATAGTAGGCCTGAAGTAAAGTATCTTGGTGGTTTAACTTTTCTTAATCCATTTTGTTTCATATTCTTTTTCTTGGTATTTTTAAGTTCACTTCATTGAGTTGTGAAGAGGGTGGGAGAGTCATCAGTTGTGATGTAGGTCTGAACCTGTAAAGGGAAAGAGGGAAGGTAGGATGGTAAGTGGAAGGCTTTGTAATGTGGGCACCTAACTAGGTTGGACTATTTCCCAGAATTCTCTTCCCTATATAGTTCTGTTTAGAGTTGATCACAAGAGACTTTTTGTCTAAGAAGAGTGGTGATACTAATCAGCAGTTTTTACTTTTGGAAAATTGGAATAGGGGCAACAGACATGTTATTTTCTGGCTCATCTTATTGGCATGAGTCAGCCACCAGGCCCGAGGCTGCTCTGTCTGTCACTTGGACCCTCCTACTTCTCCAACTCCTAGGATCCTTGACAAAGGGTGCTGTCTTCTCGGCAAGGTACCCACTTCATCAAAGTCAAAGACAGCGAGAGAGTGACAAAAGTTTCTGTCTGTTCTAATGAGTTTGTTCTCATTCTCCCCACTTTATGGTCATATTCCCTTCCAGCCTACCTACCAGTTCTGAAATGTCTCAACCAGGCTAATGGGGTATCCCCAAGCAAAAATTGTGCAGCAGAGGAATCTTGACACTTAGGAATGGCCTGGTTCAAGTATCCTTCTTGTCCTTAGGCATGGGTTGGGAACAGCCAGCAAGATGTAGGAGGGAAAACGGATAAGGTGAAAAGGGAACGTGGTCTGGCAAGAATGTTACAGTGGATAATGGAGCCGGAGAGGGCCACTCAGCTGTTCAGGTTGCCTTGGGTAAATCTGAGTGGTGAAACCCTATGACCACCATACTTCCCCTTTCTAGAATTGTATTATACATTCTAGGTGAAATAAACAGTTAAGCCCTCAACTAACAGTTAAAAAATCGGCAATTCAAATGTAACCACAGGCATCTTGGAAGAACATCTACTTCTAAAAGGTCACAGCCTGGAAACCCCTAGGGAACACAGTTCTACTCTGACAAACCTGGGCTTGCCATAAATCAGAAGTGACTCAAAGACAACCACCACCAACACTATACCCTAGCTGCCACCCATCTGCCAGTTTGTCACACTGTGGTGGCTGGTGTGTTGCTGTGATGCTGAAAGTTAAGTGACTGGTATTTAAAATACCAGCCAGGTGATCTATGGTGGACAGATTTCTTTTGTGTGTGTGTGTCGTTTTCTGGAACTTAATTTATTCAACATAATATTATTAAATATGAATGTTCTTCATTTTCACTGCTATATATATTATTCCTGACACAGCTTATGCATTCTCCTGTTGCTAGACATTTTCATTGTTTCTAGAAAGTAACTGCTAAAGAAGATTCTTGTACATATTTTCTGCCACATAGATGCAAGATATTCTCTTTTTAAATTTTCACATTGGAGTACATAACCCCCAAGGGAGTTTCAAGATATTTTTAAAGGAGTACCTGGGTGCGAATGGTGTTAATGAGTCAATTTATAGGTTCTTAAATTTCATATGTATTCTCTTCTAAAACTGATAATGCCTGAGGCCTACGATACAGGCCAACTGCCAATTCTCCTTTCCCTGTCATCCCTTTCTCTCACATTAGTCTTTAGATAACCTTATGGCATGTGTTGCATCTCGACTACTGTCTCTCAAAAGATCCATTTCCAGTAAGAATTCATTTCTTATGTTTAATTTTCGGTGATATACAGTTAAGTGCAGGAACCTTGGTGGCATCGTGGGTTGTGCTGGGCTGTTAACTGAAAGCTCAGTTGTTCAAACTCACCAACTGTTTGCTCCTGTAAAGATTTAGTTTCAGAAATCTCATATACGGTTACTATGAGTCAGAACTGGCTCAATGGCAATGGTTTTTTTTAAAAAAACTTTGATAGTTGATGGAGTTCTGGTGTGACACTGTAGGATAAGCACTGGATTGATAACCACAAGGTTGGTGGCTCAAACTCACCAGCCACCCCTTGGAAACCCTACACAGGGTCACCATGAGTTGGAACTAACCCGACGGCTCCTAACAACAACAATGTTAAGATCAGTTGTATTCTAATTATAATGACATACATTTAAGAAAATGATATATCTGTTTTATTTTAAAATGTCACCAGGACATTCAGCAATTCATCCTTTAATAGACAGGTTTCAATAGAACTTCCAGACTAAGACAGATTAAGAAGAAGGTCCACTTCAAAGGGATTAACCACTGAAAACATTATGAACAGTAGTGGAACATAGTCTGATATAATGCCAGAAGATGATCCCCTCAGGTGGGAAGGCACTCAAAATGTGACTGGGAAAGAGCTGCGCTCTCAAAATAGAGTCAACCTTAATGACATGGATGGAGCAAAGCTTTTGGAACCTTTATTTGTTGATGGAGAATGAATCAAAATGAGAAGAATCAGCTGTAAACCTCATTAATAAATCAGAACTTTGAATGTGTAAAGCATGAATCTAGGAAAACTGGAAGTCAAGCAGAACAGAAGCTGGGCTGATCCAAGAGGTCCAAGAGCCCAAGGGGCTGAGGGCCCAAAGAGAACTCTACCTGTAGGCACACTGAGAAAAGGCTATGCTGATCCAAGAACTGCATCCTGAGTAGTTTCTTGTCTTCAATGGTAATTTGTTACTTCCCCCACAAGCCCCATAATCGTAATTATTGTCTGTGAGTTCTGTGTGGTCATTGCAACAAATTATTGAACCCAGCAAAGAAGTACAGAGACTACTGTGGGAGGAATGACTGATGCAAAATGATTCAAAGAATTTGAGGATAGAGGCAATTCTGATCTCTGCTTCATAGGATTCTGCTTTAGGCTGGTGCTAATGGTAATTGTCTTTCCCCTTTGTGAAGTTAGAGGCCAGATGCCTCTACCATGCTATTTTTTATATTAGTGTAACTCAGAGTCACAGTGCAATTACTGATCAACCACAGGATCAACCTCATTGTAAACCATGGCAGAACCCACAGAGGTATGGAAAATGAAGGAGACTGCTCTCAACATTGAGGTGGCTTGGATGAGCCATTTCAGCTTTCCAGCCTCTTGTTTCCTGATAGCTGTGGGCTGGTCAAAATGTTTCCATTGAAGTAAAATCCCCACCTCTCACTGACCCCAAGGAGCTCTGGTAGCGTAGTGGTTACGAATTGGGCTGCGACCCTTAAGGTTAGCAGTTCGAAACTACTAGCTGCTCCGCAGGAGAAAGATCAGGCTTTCTACTCCTGTAAAGATTTACAGCCTCGGAAACCCTGTACAGGGTCGCTATGGGTTGGAACTGACTCGACGGCACTTAACAACAACAACAATTCACTGACCCCAGGGGCAGCCTGCAGCAAGCTCTAACTCTGTCTAGTCTTGAGTTTTAGATTAAATTTGGAATTTCACTTGTTGATTAAATTTAGAATTTTGTCCCCCCTGATTCCTCCTGTCAAGATGTCCAAATTCTAAATCCCTGAAACTGGTGACTATGTCACATTACATGTTATTGTTGTTAAATGCCATCGAGTGGTCCTAACTCATAGAGACCTGGTATATAGGGTTTTCAAGGAGTGGATGGTAGGTCTGAACTGACGACCTTACAATTTGAAGTTCAGTGGTGATTCTACAGTGCACACTACAATTTCTATGTTACATGGTAAGGGAGGATTAAGGATGCAGACAGGATTAAGATTGCTAATCAATGGACCCAGATGGGGGAGATTAGCCTAGATTATCTGGGTGTGCCCAAGGTAATCACAAACCAGGAGAGTCAACTAGCAAATGTAGGTAGCCTCTATAACCCGCTACCACTGAGTTAATTTCAACCAACAGCAATCCTACAGGACAGAGGAGCTAGATTATATGAAGAAAAATGTGGTATCAGGATTGGAGGAAGACTCATTAACAATCTGTGATATGCAGATGATACCACCTTGCTTGCTGAAAGTGATGAGGACTTAAAATACTGACAGAGATCAGAGACCACAGCCTTCCAGATTCTTTGCATCTCAGTGTAAACAAACTAAAATCCTCACTACTGGACAAATAAATAACATCAAGATAAATGGAGGAAAAAAATTGAAGTTGTCAAAGATTTTATTTTGCTCAGATCAGCCATCAATACTCATGGAAGGAGCAATCAAGAAATCAAACGACATATTGCATCAGACAAATGTGCTGCACAAGACCTCTTGAAAGTGTTCATGAACAAAGATATCAGTTTGAGGACTGGGGTGTAACTGACCCAATCCATGGTATTTTCACTAGCTTCAAATGCATATGAAAGTTGGACGATGAATAAAGAAGACCATAGAAGAAGAATCGATGCATTTGGGTTATGGCGTTGGAGGAGAAAATTGAAAGTACCATTGGGTGATGAATAAAGAGGACCATAGAAGAAGAATTGATGCATTTGGGTTATGGCGTTGGAGGAGAAAATTGAAAGTACCATGGACCACCAAAACAGCAAACAAATCTCTGTTGGAAGAAGTACAGCCAGAGTACTTCTTAAAAGCCAAGATGGTAAGACTTCATCTTTTCATACTTCAGACATATTATTAGAACCATATAATCCCTGGAGAAGGACATTGTGCTTGGTAAACTGGAGGGTCAGTGAAAATGAGGAAGGCCCGCAACAAGATAGACTGGCACAGTGGCAGCAGCAATAGAATCAAGCGTAGAAACAATTGTGAGGCTGCTGCTGGACTGGGCAGTGTTTCGTTCTGTTGTGCATAGGGTTGCTATGAGTTGGTACTAACTCGACGGCACCTGACAACAACAACAAAGGACACAGTAGAATTGCTCTTTTGGGTTTCCGAGACTGTAAAACTTTACAGGAACAGATAGCCTTATCTTTCTACTGCAGAGCAGCTGGTGGATTTGAACTGTAAACATTGTATTTAACAGTCCGGCGATTAACCCACTGTGCCACCAGAGCTCATTAAGAAGATGGAAAAACAAGAAAATGGATTATTTTCTATAGCCTCCAGAAAGGAATGCAAGTGTGCTGACACTTTGATTTTAGCCCATTGAGACCTATTTTGGAGCTGGTGGCTATCAATATAGTAGCCTAGAGGTACAGGACTCAGCTGGAGGTGGCAAGAAGGGTGCAGTTTTCCCTTGTTACCCATGCCCTTGTCAGCCCAGTGACCTGTGGCAACCACTTCTGCAGTCTCTGCTCTGACTGGGACCAAGTGCTGGACATACCACTGTTGCAGACCGTGTAAGACTAGTCAGAGGTTTGAGGCCCTCTAGGGCTGAGTGTAACAAATGAGGCCACTGGCAGTTAATGGAAAATTGCTTTCATCTTAATATTTAGGTATATATATTAAATTAATACACTGGAGCCTTTGA
>NW_006408542.1:21346516-21347598 GCF_000296735.1 Chrysochloris asiatica | reverse complement strand
AGGCAACAACCTGAGCTGAATATATATGGCAATATTACTCAGAGCTCAATCCAGATGTAGAAGTAATCAATGTAAAACAAACCTACAAGACTGAAAATAGGGAACCAGAGATACCAGATTGTAATATCAACAAAGAATATAGAGTAAAAAGAGGGAATAATGAACTTCCAAATGAAGAGGAAACGAAGTAGATTTCAAGAAAAAAATCAATAAAAAGAAACCTAACTGTAACCCTAAAACTAGACCAAGCCTTACTTTTAGCCCTAGCCCAACCCCTTCACCTAACGCTAATCCTAGTCCTAACCATAATCCTAATACTAAACGTAGTCCTAGGCCCAGTCCAGATATCACCATAATCCTAATCCTAACTCCTTATTCCTATACCATCCCCCGATAAAAGACCAGATAGGAGCACTAGGGTAAGGAACAATCCAGAAAAGGAGGGTGAGCATGGTTGCACAACTTGAAGAATGTAATCAATGTTACTGAATGAATGGTACATGTAAAAACGGTTGAATTGATACCTGTTTTGTCATATGTATTCTCAACAGCAAAATAAAACATTTAAAAAAGAAAACGATGAACATGTGATTGCAGGGTAGGGCAATGGCAGTGGCAAAGAACTTGTCTAAATATGTTCAAACATGTTTGGTGAAAGGTAGAATTTATAGGTTATAAAAACCTGGATATTTGAGAAGATTTTTTAAATCAAATCTTTTTTTCTTTTTTTAACTTTTTATTGTAAATTGAGTGAAGGCCTGCAGAACAGATCATTAATTTTATGTTCAACAAATCATATACTTTGCTTTATTATAACTGCAATCCCCTCTATGTACCAACAGTATTTACCTCTATTCACTTTAACATTGCACTCCTCCCTGTGTCTCTCACTACCTTCATCTTGCCTCTGCCAACCTCCTTTGTGTTGTGTATTGCCAGCCCCATCATTCATGTTAACATGTGTCTATCCTCGAGCCTGTGAATAACTTTCTCTTGCTCCCATTTATATCCATCATAGATTGTTTCTTTCATTAAGAAAACATTTTCTTGGCTGATGAAAGGAGATGGGGATAGGACTCTTG
>NW_006408542.1:21337992-21346216 GCF_000296735.1 Chrysochloris asiatica | reverse complement strand
CCATGGCAATGAAACAATATAGGATAGGATGAATGTAAAGCTAATGTTCTCCCATGTAAACTATTACATAATTCACAATAAAACATTAAAAAAACACCTTATGAATAGCAGTGAAACACAGTCAGATAGCACCAGAATACTGAATATTCAAGTATAATGAAGAGCACTAGAATACTGTAAGGTAACAGTGCTGGAAGATGAGTTCCTCAGGTAAAAAAACAAAACAAATAAATTTTCTTAACTTTTTACAACATTGGTTTCATATAATATTTGTCCTTTTGATTCACTAATCACTTAGCATAATGTTCTCCAGGTTCATCCATGTTGTGAGGTGTTTCATAGATTCATCACTATTCTTCAACATTATGTAGTATTCCATTGCACGTATAGACCAAAGTTTGTTTAACCGTTCTTCGGTTGACAGGCATTTAGGCTATCTCCATCTTTTATTTTGTCTTTAATTTTTTATTGTGAACTGAGTGGAGGTTTACAGAGCAGATTATCAGTTTTACATTCAACAAATCATATACCTAAGCCAAATCTTAAAGGGTCCACATGGCTTACTCCTTACTGCTTATCACAAAATGTGAGAGGAAAGTGACAGACTTAAAAATGAACTGTGTAAAAAAAAAAAGAAAATTTAAAGATTTGGAAAATTCTATTGTATGAACTGAGGACATGTCTATGAATTTTCACCCAGGTGAAATTTATCTTTTATCAAAGAGCTTAAGCCCTGGCTGATGTAACTGCCATAGCAGAAAATCCATCAACTTAGACAGAAGGGGACTGAGAAGGAATGAGGAAAAGAATGTTGTTTGTCCCTTGGAATTCTACAGGAGTCATACCTAAGGAACTACTTTTATTGTCCTTCAAGAAAAGGAGTGCTGGTGTGGTGCTGCAGGATGAAGCTCTGGACTGAAAGGTCAGCACTAGCAGCTCCTTGAAAACCCTTTACAAGGTTACTATGAGTCAGAACCAACTTGATGGCACTTAACAAGAAGAAGAAGAAAAGAAAAAGGCCAACCCTGGAGCAGTTCTGATACCAGCAGAACTAATGGAAGAAGCATGGGATGCAGAACCTTCTCAGTTTCAAATGTGGGGTTTAGGTCTCCAAAATCTCAAAGAATGGGAGTTTGTCATACTGTGGTGGCTTGCATGTTGCTGGAAGCTACAACATCAGTATTTGAAATATGAGCAGGATCACTCATGGTGAAAGATTTCATTTGAACTAAGACTAAGAGTAGGAAGAAGGAGAGGTGGACTACTTCTGAATGTTTAGTCATTGAAAACCTTATAAATAGCAGTGGAATATTGTCAGACACAATGATGGAAGATATGCCCTTCAGGTTGAAAGGCACTCAAAATGACACAGTGGCAGTAGCAATGGACTCACATGTAACAGTTGTGAGGCTGGTATGAGATTAGGCAGTGAGTGTTTCCTTCTGTTGTGCATAAAGTCACTATGGGTCAGAGCCAGCTCAATGGCACCTAACAACAACAAAGCCTCCTAGATTTCAATGAATCAGATTTTCATCAACTTAGTATGGGGCTGCCATGCCATTAAACTGTGCCAGAGAGATGGAGCCTCTGCATAAAAATGAGGTGGATGGGAGGGGGCTGCTGTACCCAGAGTTCAGAAAAACAAGGGTAAGGGGAAAGTTGCTCCTCGGATGGACTAGGAGAATAGGGCTGCCTAAAGCCAAGGAAGCAGAGTTACCATCCCAGAGGTTTTGGGAGGCGGAACTGAGCCCAGGGCTGGGAAGCTTCTACAAGAATCCAGAGGACAGGGCCAATATCCAGAGTCTGGAGAACAGGACTATTGCACAGATGGTCTCAGAGAAGGAAAACTACCTTAAATCCTTGAAAGCTAATGTAATTGTTCCGCTGGGTTTCAGACTGCATGTTATCCCTCTTGTCCTTTAATGTCTCCCATTTGGAAGGGAGATATCTACAGCGTGCCTGTTCCACCATTGCACTTTAGAAACAGATAACTTGTATTTTAGAACAGATGAAAAGGAATTTTACCCCAGGATGGAATATGCCTAAATTCCCAACCATTTTTGATTTCGGTGATTCAAAAGATATGAGTTTTGAACTTGGAGTTGATTTCATACTTTGAGGATGCTGAGATGGAGTGAATGTGTTTTGCATGTGGCAAGGGTATACCTTTTAGAGGACCAAAGGATGGAATGTAATGGATTGAGTTCTATCCCCCAAATATGTGTTGTAAATCTTAGCTTCTATGCCTGTGGTTATAATCTCATTTGGGACTGGAATGTCTTTGTCATTTTAATGAGACAGGATTAGCGTAGTGTGTATCTTCAGTCAATCTCTTTTAAAATATGTCCTTGTTGTTAGCTGTCTCTGAGTTGGTTCCAACTCAAAACACTGTAGGGTCCTGCGCTGTCCTCACAATTGTTGTTATGTTTTGAGCCCATTATTGCTGCCAATCTATTCTCTTGGGGTTCTTTCTCTGTTTTGCTGACCTTCTGCTTTACCAAGCATTATGTTCTTGTCCAGGAACTGGTCCTTCCTAACAACATGTCCAAAGGACAAGAGACAAAGTCTTTTCATCTTCACTTCTAAAGAGCATTCTGGTTGCACTTCTTCCAAGACAGATTTATTTGTTCTGGAAGTGGTACTTTCAATATTCTCCTCCAACACCATAACTCAAATGCATCAGTTCTTCTCCAGTCTTCCTTATTAACTGTCCAGCTTTCGCATGCATATGAGGCAATTGAAAATACCATGGCTTGGGTCAGGCAAACCTTAGTCCTCAAGCTGACATCTTTGCACTTTAACACTTTAAAGAGGTTATTTGCAGCAGATTTGCCTAATGCAATATGTCCTTGGATTTCTTGACTGCTGCTTCCATGAGTATTGTGATAGTTAAAGTTTTGTGTCAACTTAACTGGACCAGCCAAGATCCACCGGACATCAGCAATGATATCTCTTATTCCACGGCCTCTTCTGAATCCAGCTTGAACCTCTGGAAGTTCTCTTGTCAATGTATGACTGTAGCTGTTTCTGTATTACCTTTAGCAAAACTTTACCCGCTTGAGATATCAAAGATATTGTCCAATGATTTCCGCATTCCATTGGGTCACCTCTCTTTGGAATGGGCACAAATAAGGATTTCTTCAATGCACTTTGGACTTCCTTCCTGAGTATCATTGGCTTGAGGACTAAGGTGCGCCTGACCCAAGCCATGGTATTTTCAATAACCTCATATGGATGCAAAAGCTGGACAGTGAATAAGGAAGATCATAGAAGAATTGATGCTTTTGAGTTGTGGTGTTGGAGGAGAATGCTGAAAGTGCCATGGACTGCCAAAAGAACCAATGTTGGAAGAAGTGCAACCAGAGTGCTCCTTGGAGGCCAGGATGGCTAAGCTTTGTCTCTCATACTTTGGACATATTGTCAGGAGGGAACAGTCGCTGGAGAAGGATGTCATGCTTGGTAAGATGGAGGGTCAGAGAAAAAAAGGAAGACTCCCAACGAGATGGATTGGCCAGGTGGCATCATTGATGGCGTCAAGTGTGGCGGAGGTAGTGAGGTTGGCCCAGAATTGGACATTGTTTCGTTCTGCTGTGCATGGGGTCGCTATGAGTCGGTTCTGACTCTATGGCAACTGACAACAACAACAACAACAACAACTGGACCAGGATTCTCAGTGGTTTGGCAGTTGAGATGTAGCTGCAAGCAAAGTTGTATCACCTGCATATCAAAGGCTGTTAATGATTCTTCATCCAATCCTGATGCCACATTTCTTCACACAGTTCAGCTTCTTAGATTATTTGCTCAGCATACAGACTGAATAAGTATGGTGAAAGGATACAATCCGGATGCACACCTTTCCTGATATGAAATGATTCAGCATCCCCTTATTCTCTTTGAATGATTGCCCCTTGGTCTATGTACAAGTTCCTCAGGAACACAATAAAGTATTCTGGAATACCTGTTCTTCACACTGTTATCCATAGTTTGCTATGATCCACATAGTCAAATATGCATAGTCAACAAAGCACAAATAATCATCTTTCTGGTATTCTCTGTTTTTAGCCAAATCCATTTCATGTCAGCAATGATATCCCTAATTCCATGTTTTCTTCTGAATCTGGCTTGAATTTCTGGCAGCTCCCTATTGATGTAGTGCTGCAACTGCTTTTGAATTATCTTCAGACACATTTTACTTGCATATGATATTAATATATTTTAATTTCTGCAGTCTATTCTCAATAGAACACTTACACTCATTGTTTAAAAACGTAGGTCATAAAACAGTCAAATCTACTGTGTGAATCATATCTGGATCCTGATTGTTGTTGTTGTTGTTGTTGTTGTTAAGTGCTCTTGAATTGGTTCCAACTCACAGTGACCTTTTATAGGGTTTCCAAAGAGCAGTTGGGGGATTTAAACCACCGACATTTGGGTTAGTGATTCAGTGCTTATCCTACAGCACCACAGCCTAATAATTGCTGTTGTTAAGTGCCGTCAAACTGATTCCGACCCATAGCGACCCTGTATAGGGTTTCCAAGGAGCAGCTGGAGAGCTTGAACCACCGATCTTGCAGTTCAAATGACTTTGCAGTCTGACACATTAGCCCACAGCGCCACACCAGGACTCCTACACTATAATTAGAACACATTAAATGTTTTTTAAAAACTTGTGTTAAAGACAATCTGGGACATTTATTATGAAATGAGTATTATGATATACCAAGGAGTCACTGTTAGCTTTGATATAGGTGATATAATGGCACCATTGTTATGTAAGAAACGTACAGTGAAGTATGTAGGAGGAAGATGGCATGACATCCGAAATTTCCTCTAAAAGCTTCAGCAAGGTAAAGAAAGAGATAAATGAAGCAAATGTAACAACATCTTGCTAACTAAATCTGGGTGATAGTACCAGGTAATTCTTTGTATTATTTTCTCTATTTTTGAGTAGTTTGACATTTTTATAATAAAAATTCTAAAGTGACTGTACACATAAGTTAAATTATGTCACTTCTCTGCTTAAATTCCCCCGAAGTTCCAAGAAATAATCTCCCATTATCTTCCTTCCTTCCTCTCTTGCTGCTTCCAGCTTTCTTCTTCCCTCCCCAATTTCAGCTCTGCTGGGATCCTCTCTGTACTTGTTCCCTCTGCCAGGAACTTGCTTCCTCCAATATCCACATGACTCAGTCCCTCATTTCTTTCAGATCTCTGCTCAAAGCTACCGTAACTGTAAGGACTTTCCTGACCACCCCATACACCCTGCATTCTCTTTAGAGAGCCATGGACTCTCATCTCATGTTAGAATTCTCATCTTCCGTGTGGGAGACCTGATTTGATTCTCAGCTAATACACCAGTGGAGTTTCTAGACTAAGGCAGAATAGGAAGAAAGGCCTAGTGGTCTGCTTACAAAAATCAGCCAATGAACACCCTGTGAATCACAACAGTCAAGTGCTGCTCTACAGCAGGTTTTCATGAGTCAGGATCTGACTTGATCACGCTTAATGCCACATGAAACAAGTGTTTTACTTACTCTTAAAAAATTATCTCCCCATGCCTTCCAACTAACAGTTTTTAATTCTGATGAAACCCAGATTCCTGTGCTCCATGGTGGTAGTGTGACCCAACCAGGCCATTATCCTGAGGTGATCTTTTGAACCTTGAACCTTGAGCAGACTGTTGTTAATGCTATTGAGTCCATTTACTCACAGTGATGCAGAATAGGGTTCCGAGGAATTACTGGTAGGTTTGAACTGTAGACCTGGCAGTTAGTAATTCTACAGTGCCAGCACTTCTGGTTTTCTAAATTCACCTTGAAGTCAAATGGTAGCCTTGTTAAGCAGTGAACACCATTTTGCCTTGAAACAATGCATTGCACACATACATATATTCAGGATGGACACCTGGGTGGCTAGATAGTCCCAGAATGGTTTGCAGTCCTAGTCCTAACTCTTTTAAAGAATTATCTATGTGCAGTCAATTTTGGAGATGTACTGATGACTTAAATGGTATAAATGTTGGGCTGCTAACTGCAACACCAATAGTTCAAACCCACTAGTCATTCCACAGGAGAAAGATGAGATTGTCTGTTCCCATTAAGATTTGCAGTCTCAGAAACCCAAAGGAGCAGTTCTATTCTATCCTATAGGATCACTATGAGTCGGAGTCGATTCGATGATCAGTGGGTTTGGTTTTAGTGGAGTCAGTTTTGAGAAACTCCAGGGTCACAATGAAGCTGTGTTTTAGGGTAATTTTAAGTTATTGTGAAAGCATGATTCTGGCTCCATTTTCATGAAAATGTTGATAAGATGGTGTATAAGGATTTCACATCCCAGTGCTTGAACCATTGCACCACCAGGGCTCCTTAGAGATCCTCGGTCATTCTTTCAAAGGATTGCCTGATTTGCAAATCACATGTTAAACAAACCTCAAATCAATTAATATTGTTGGCTTACTATGATTTTTGTTTTAACACCCCACTAGAAAACAGAGTTCCAAGAAAATAGAGTGGATTTTTTTTGCATTGCTGTATCCCACAGCTAAATCAGTACTTAGCCCAGTGCAGATAAAATAAACATTCCTAAATAACTGAAAAAATGGAAACATGCATGGCACACATACATATGTGTAGAATGGACACCTTGGTAGCTGCATGGTCCCAGAATGAATTGCAGTCCCAGTCCTAAGAGGGAGAAGACACACTAAATTCAAATGAATTTTATGTTGCTGTTGTTGTTAAGTGTCATTGAATCAGAACCACAGCAAGCCATCAAATTCACATACATTTTATAGAGACCTCTTTATTAAGTCTTAGTGCTACCTGAAGTGCTAATCACATCTCCTCTATATGAGTGGGTTCTTGCCTTCTACTGATGAAAAGTAGTCAGGTGAGGCAGTTTCCATACAAGCAGAGATTTATTATAGGAAGGAGACTTGTGAGCAGAGATGGGAGGGGAGGGCTTAATGCAATGCTAACACACACAGACATGCTCACGCACACATACACACATCTCCAAACATAGGCTTTGCTGGGGTTTATAGTTTTGGGGCGGGAAAAGGCATTATGTTTATTCATAGGCATAGGTGGTGTTCTCCAGGAAGTGGCCCATTTGTGAGGGGCCATGCTCTGGTAGCTTAGTGGTTGTGAGTCAGGCTGCTAATCTCAAGGTCAGCAGTTTGAAACTACCAGTTGTTCTATGGGAGAAAGTTGAGGCTTTCTGCTCCTGTAAAGATCTAGCCTCGGAAACTGCTACGTAAGGTCCCTATGAGTTGGAACCAACTGCACAGCACACCACCAGCACCAAGCTAATAGGGTGGGTGTGCATCATTTCTTCGATATAGATTCCACTGCAAAGGCCTCTGGTAGGAACAGATAAATCTTATTAAGGAATGTTGAGTTTGCATGTTTGGTTTTTTTTTTTTGGGTCCCTGGTTCAAACCCCTCCAGGGGCTTGTATTCTTCTCTGCCCCTTTAGAAGGTTTGTCCTCTAAAGTTAAGCATAGAGCACTGGGTAAACCAGTTCAACTTGTAAAATACCACACAAAGAAGTAAGAATACAGAATTTTTATGGGCAGTCTTCCTTAATGCCTGCCCCAGGGTGTGACTGCTCAGCTATATATGCATGTCCTGCACATCTTTACAATGGCCAGTTACAATGGGCACATGCCTCAACATTTCTCAAGACTTCCATGGCAAGATGTTAGTCAATTAAACCCATTCTTAATCCTGATGTATGGACCTGCTTTTCACTTTGCCTCATCCAGCGGGTGGAGAACATCCCTCATAAGATCCATGAAATCATTTGGTCTGGCCCTACTAAGGTAACTGCAATTCCAGCCATCACATTGTTGTTATTTGTTGTTAAGTGCCGTTGAGTTGGTTCTGACTCATAGCAACACTTTATAGGGTTTCTGAGAAATGACTGGTGAGCTTGAGGTTCAAACCGAACTTGCAGTCCAGCACATTAACCACAGAGCCACATCAGGACTCCACCATTGTTGTTGTTGTTAGGTGCCATCAAGCTGACACCAACTCATAGCGACCTTAGGCACAGCAGAACGAAACACTGCCTGATCCTGGGCCACTCCTGGCAATATGTCCTAAGTATGACAGATGTAACTGGCCATCTTGGCCGCCAAGGAGCACTCTGGCTGCACTTCTTCCAACACAGATCTGTTGGTTCTATGGGCAGCCCATGGCACTTTCAAAGAGGTGAGTTATTTACA
>NW_006408542.1:21316930-21331522 GCF_000296735.1 Chrysochloris asiatica | reverse complement strand
GAAATGAACAAATTATTGATTTTGCAGAATTTTATCATGCATTCTCCAGCATCATTTCCATCTCCAAGGCCATATTTTCCAACTATTGATCCTTCCTCTTTGCTCCCAACATTTGCATTCCAATCACCAGTAATGATCAATACATCTTGATTGCATGTTTGATCAATTTCAGATTGAAGAAGTTAGTAGAATTCTTCTAGTTCATCCTTATTGGCTTTAGTGGTTGGTGCGTAAATTTGAATAATAGTGGTATTAACTGGGCTTTCCTGTAGGTGCATTGATATTGTTCTATCACAGACAGCGTTGTACCTCATGACTGATCTGGGTATGTTCTTTTTGACAATGAATGCAACACCATTCCTCTCCAATTTGTCATTCTCGGCATAGTAAACCATACGGTCATCAGATTCAAAATGGCCAATACCAGTCCATTTCATCTCACTAATGCCTAAGATACTGATGTTTATGCATTCCTTTTCATTTTTGCCAACTTCTAATTTTCCCAAATTCATACTTCGTACATTCCATGTTCTGATATTCAAGGTATGTTTACAGCTATTTCTCTTTATTTTGAGTTGTGTCCCATCATCAAATGAAGGTCCTGTGGGCTTTTCTCCCACGGGCTTTACTCCATTCACGTCATCACAGTCAACTCTACTTTGAGGAGGCAGCTCTTTCCCAGTCACATTTTGAGTGCCTTCCAACTCGAAGGGCTCATTTTCTGGCACTATATGTGGCAGTGTTTCTCTGCTATTAGCAGGTTAATTTTTGAGTTGATAATTTTGCATGGTCTACAAATGACATTATAAATCTTGGCAGAAAAATGGCTCCCCACCCCTGAATTAGACAAAGACAGAACAAAGAGAAATCATCAGGATGAGGTAGAACATCTGCATGAGGTCACAAGTGTGTTCTAAGGGTTCATGGCTTCGTTGTTAATCATAAATCATAGAAAACAAAGGAAATTAATCACAAAATCATGATTGACAGCAGATCAATTTGTTATTGTCACAGGCAGGAAGAATACAGAAGTAAGAATGGTGCAATGATTAGGAATACATATTATACTGTAGATTAAAAAAGTTTACAGGATTGGTTCATGAACCTCAGATCACCTTGTTTGGGGCAGATCACTTATGCCCATGAACTCTGGTACCTCAATTTCCATTATGCCCAGGCAAGTCCCTGAGAGACAGATTGCCCCTCCCTCGTCTGACTTCTTGTTAGGTGCTATTGAGTCAGTTCTGACTCTTATTGATCCTATGCACAATAGAACAAAACAATGCCCTGTTCTATGCCATCCTCAAAATTGTTGTTATGTTTAAGTCTATTTCTGATGCCATCTCATTGGGGATTTTCCACTTTTTCACTGACCCTTAATTTTACCAAGCATGATGTCCTTCTCCAGTGACTGGTCCCTCTGGATAATATGTCTGAAGTATGAGAGACACTTGTGTCCTAAGGGTTCATGGCTTCTAAGGAGCATTCTGGCTGTACTTCCAACACAGATCTGTTTGTACGTCCATCACTCCATGGCACTTTCAACATTTTTCTTCAACACCATAACTCAAATGAATACATTCTTCTGTGGTGTTCTTTCTTCACTGTCCAACTTTCACATACATATGAAGCTATTGAAAATACCACAGCTTCAGTCAGGTACACCTTAGTCTTCAAACTGACATCTTTCCTATTGAACACTGTAAAGAGGTCTTGTGCAGCAGATTTACCTAATACAATATATCATGTGATTTCTTTACTGCTGCTTCCTTGAGTGCTGATGGTTGATACAAGCAAAATGAAGTCTTTGACAACTTTGGTCTTTTCTCCATTTATCATGATGTTATTTATTGGTCCAGTTTTCTTTACATTGAGGTGCAACCCCTGGACTGGCTAGGGGAATTTTAGTCTAATTCACTTTCAAATGTACTCTGCCTGAAGGCAAAGATTTTCTTATTGCAGATCAGTGGTCAGAAATAACCCCAAGGAGGTTGTGTTTATGTTAAAACTCAAAATGTATTTAACCACTTTGAACCATTGTTGGTGTTGTTGTTAGGTGCAGTGCAACTCAGAACTACCTAGTATAGATTTCTAATGCTGTAAATCTTCACGGGAGCAGAAAGCCTCATATTTCACATGAGGATCAGCCAGTGAGTTTGAACTGTTGATGTATGGCTAGCAGTCCAATGCCTGTCCTATTGTGCTGTTGTTGTTAAATGCCTTAAGTTGTATCTGGCTAATAGTGACCCTGTATAAGGTTTCCAAGGATCAGATGATGGGTTTGAACCACTTATCTCATGGTTGGAAGTCTGGTGCTTATCCGACAGTGCCACACCAAGACTCCACTGAAAACTGCAGACTTCCACAAACCAAGTACTTAGAATTGAAGTTCTGATACATCATCAGAAGCAAAAATATAAAATGAATATTTACTGAATAGGAGTAAAGATATACAACGTTTTATAAGACCAAACAGCTCCCTAGCTTTCCAGAATGCTCTAATAGAAATAATGAACATATCTAAAGATTGGAAGGGTGGGGTGGTCTTTGGCAGAAGTGTGGAGAGAGAACCAAAAAAGGTTATGGTGGCAGCTGTGTCCCTGTAGCTGAGGTCCTCAGACTTCCATATAAGAATCACTTCACCTACAGATCTGGCAGCGCTGTAATACTAAGTATTACATAAATTTAAATAATTCTTAAATACTAAACAGCTAACTACAAGGTCTGCAGCTCAAATCCACAAGCCGCCCTGAGGGAGATAGATGAGGCTTTCTGTTCCTGTAAAGATTTACAGTCTGGGACACACTATATAGGGTCACTGTGAGTTAGAACCAACTTGATGGCAGTGGGTTTTACAGACATCTGAACACACCCCAAAGAAGGTGGGTTTTTTTTGTAGATTTGGAGTGGTGCCTAGAAAGCCACAGTTTTAACATACACCCCCATATGATGTGGGCTCAGGAATGATTGTACACATTTTTAACAGACATTCCCACATGATGTGGCCCAGGAACGGTTACTTTGCATAACTCTAAGGAGACTTGCTTCACATAGTTTACAAGGAGAACAGTGGCTCATTGTGAGGTACAATGGCCTTAAATTGGACCATCTGCGGAACCCAGTCATTGAAATCGTCTAACACTTTCTCACTAACATTTCTTGAATCTGAACTCTATGTCAGAGACACAAAATGCTTTCTGTGAATTTTTCATTTGATTTTTCAAGCAAGGAACTATTTCAGTTCTCCTGAAATCCAGATTTCTTGGCCTATAGAGTCCTGTTGTGGCATTGTAGGATGAGCACTGGATTGCTAACCAAAAGGTCAGCAGTTCAAACCCAACAACTACTTATTGGAAACCCTATACAGGTTCTCTATAAGTCAGAACCTACTCACCAGCACTTAACAACAACAACAGCCATTTGTCCTATGGCATCCTTTTTAACCCTCAGCCTCAAATAAACTGGTTTCTAAATGTTACCTTTGAGTCAAGCAAAGGTTAGAGAAACTGGTAACACCATTTTTCTTGGGCATTGTGCTCTTTTGAAGAATTCAGTCAACTGCAAGGAAACAGACTCCAAGGAGCAGACTGGGAACTATGTTTAAAATAAATTGGTAATTATTTTAATTGCTCTTCAAAACAATGCTGTATGAAAATCCTGATCACAAATATCCTTATCAGTTCTGGTTTTCCATGGCAATGCTGATAAGATTTGTCAAGAGTGTTTTGACATCTCACCCCAGCATTAATAGCAAAGTCCAAAAAACCCCAGAAAACAACAAATGCTGGTGACCGTGTGGAGAGACTAGAACTCTCATTCACTGTTGTTGGGATTGTGAAAAGGTGTAATCATTGTGGAAAATGGTAGGGCACTTCTTCAAAAAGTTATCCTACAGCACTATACCAGGACTCCAGAAATCCCTCTACTTGGTATATATCCTAGAGAAACAAGAGCCACAACACAAATAAATGTTGGCCCACTCATGTTCATTTCAGCACGATTCACAGTAGTAAAAAGATAGAATCAACCTAAATGTTCTTCAGTGGAAGATTGGATAAACCAAATTTGAAATATGTATACAACAGAATACTAGTCAATATTAAAGAATAACAAAGTATCTGAAAAATACCTCATAGCATGGATGGAAGTCAGTATGCAGTGTGAAATCGGTCAATTATAAAAGCACAAATATTATATGACCACTACTGTAAAGAGTCAAGCAAAAGTTTTCACACTAAAAGAAACATTCTTTGATGGTTACCAGGGGTGGGAAGGAAGGGAGAATAATTCACTGGCTAGAGGTGTGTTAACATGTATTAACTTGGGTGAAGGGGAAGGCAACATACAATAAGAGGGAGGTTGGCAAAAGAATGATTGAGGTATGGGAAGATATGGGGAGATGTGTAAGAGTTAAAGGCAACAGAGGTACACTTACACACACAATCATGAAATAACCATGATCAGATCAGAACCATGGACAGCTACTCAGGCTGAAGGAGTGTGGGAAGGAAAGCAGAAATATACCCACAAATATATATATATAAAGGTTTGACCGAAGAGAAGTTGTACATGGTATCTATCTTTTCAGCAAACATATCCACGACATTTCTGCTTTGCTCCTCTTTGTATAAAAATAATTATTTAGATAACCTGAGGGAGTGAGAAGTGCTGTGAGGACAGTTGCAAAAACTGGTGGTAGGATTTACCACATCTTTTAAGATTTCAATAGTCACAAAATTCGCTACCTCAAGAAACTGGAGTCCTCCCTCCTCCCACAGCTCCAACACACACACCACACCTCAGCTGTTGATTTTTTCCACAACCAGCATCTCTGGGTGTAGGAAGAACTTGACAAAATCTCTAGGAATGTGATATCATGGGTTAGGACTCAGCTAATGGGTCAGAATTAACTCAACAGCTCTTTATCAACAATAACAACAACAACAACAACAACATATAGCCTTTGTTTCTTTCACAGTTCTAACCTGACCTTCAAACTAGATGCTGCCTAGTTCATGAATTGCTAAATAAATCCAAAGAGTTTAAGCAAAAATTAATGTTTTATTGAAAATTTCTTTTAACAACTCCTTGGCAGCCAGTGTCTCTCTACTATTCATAAGGTTTTCAGTGACTAAATATTTGGAATTGCTGATGACCGATGGATCTTGGCTGAAAGCAGAGAATATTAGAAAGATGTTTACCTGTGCTTTATTGACTATGCAAAGGCTTTCGATTGTGTGGATCATGACAAGCTATGGACAACATTACAAAGTATGAGCATTCTGGAGCACTTAATTATGCTCATGAGGAATCTGTACCTGGACCAAGAGGCAGTTGTTCGAACAGAACATGGGAATACTGAATGGTTTAAAATTAAGAAAGGTGTGCGACAAGGTTGTGTTCTTTCATCATACTTATTCAACCTGTATGTTGAGCAAATAATATGAGAGGCTGGGTTATATGAAGGAAAACATGGCATCAGGACTGGAGGAAGACCCATTAACAACCTGCAATGTGCAGATAATACAATCTTGCTTACTGAAAGTGAAGAGGATTTAAAATATTTACTAATGAAGATCAAAGAGCACAGCCTTTGGTATGGATTACATCCCAACATAAAGAAAACAAAAATCCTTACCACTTGACCAATAAACAACATTCTTATCAACAGAGAAAAGATTGAAGTAGTCAAGGACTTCATTCTTCTTGGATCAACTATCAACACTCACGGAAGCAGCAGTCAAGAAATCAAATGATGTATTGCATTAGGCAAATCTGCTGCACTAGACCTTTTAAAGTGTTGAAGAGCAAAGATGTCAGCTTGAGGACTAAGGTGCGCCTGACCCAAGCCATGGTATTTACAATAATCACATATGAATGCGAAAGCTGGACAGTGAATAAGGAAGACCATAGAAGAATCAATGCTTTTGAGCTATGGTGTTGGAGGAGAATACAGAAAGTGCCATGGGCTGCCAAAAGAACCAACAGATCTGTGTTGGAAGAAGTGCAGCCAGAGTGCTCCTTGGAGACCAGGATGGCCAAACTTCATCTCTTATACTTCAGACATATTGTCAGGAGGGACTAGTCACTGGAGAAGGATATCATGTTTGGTAAGGTGGAGGGTCAGAGAAAAAGAGGTAGACTCCCAGCAAGATGGATTGGCAAAGTGGCAGCACTAATGAGCTCAAGCATGGCAACAATAGTGAAGTTGGCCCATGATCGGGTAGTTTCGTTCTGTTGTGTATAAGGTCGCTATGTGTCAGTACCAACTTGATGGCACCTGAAAACAGGCAGTTGGGCCCAGAGCCTGGGTGTCTCAGCAGGGAAAAGGTTTTTCTCTTGATTCTGAGACTGGGAATTCCAGTGGTTTATGGTCCTGCGTCTCAGATTGTGGGCATCTAGGGGTTCCTGGGAAGCAGGAAGCAGGAGATGACAGGGCAGGGGGTCAGGAAGGCTGTTCTGGTACATACTTAGCCTGGATCAGCTGCCAGAGAGCCTTCCATTTGGTTCCTGGAGCCTCTGGCACAAAACCAAGGAGGAGTTGGGAGAAGGCTGGGAGAAGAGGGTGGGGCTGGTTAGCAAGTTGGAGCCCAGCTCTCTTCTTGCCCCTCCCCAACCCCTGGTTAGATGCTAAGGGAAGAGTCAGCCTTAGTAGTCCAATCTGGGAGCTGGGTTTTTGGAATGACAATTACACATTTTAGAGCTAGGTGCCATAGGTTGGGACTAGTGGTTCTGAGGAAGGGGCTCCTCCTGTGTGTCTGCGGGGTGATGATGAGGTGACATTTCATAATAGGGTTGCTATGGGTCAGAATTGACTTAATGGCAGTGTGTTTTTAAGGATACATTGTAGGAATCATGGTGGTGCTATGTGTTAGGCATTGGGCTGCTAACCACAAGGTCAGTGGTTCAAACCTACAAGCCTCTTCAAGGTAGAAAGTTGAGGCTGTCTGCTGCTGTAAAGATTTACAGTCCAGGAAACCCTATAATGTGGTCACTATGACTTGGAATGGATTCGAAGGCAGTTACTGTTGTTAAGTACTGTCAAATCAGTTCCAACTCATAGTGATCTTGTACAATGTTTCCGAAGAGTGCCTGGTGGGTTTGTACCACCGATCTTGCAGTTCAAACCAACCTTATGGTCCAAAGCTTATCCTATAGTGCCATACTAGTGGGTTTAAAGGTACACTGATATCACAAGGAGGCAGTGGTGGTTTAGTGGCAGAATTCTCAGCTTCTATGTGAGAGACCTGGGCTCAATTTCCAGTCAAGCGAGGCACCTCATACAGAGTTACCACATATCCATCAGTGGAGGCTTGTGTAGTTCTATGATGCTGGACAGGTTTCAGCAGAGCTTCCGGACTGAGATGAACTAGGAAGTAAAGTCTGGTGATCTACTTCCAAAACTCAGTCAATGAAAACCCTATGAGTCCCAATGGTCCAATCTGCAGGCAGTTATGGGGATGGTGCACAACCTGGCAGGGTTTCATTTCCTTATATATGGTGTCCCCGTGGGTCAGAGGCTGACTGGGTGGCAGTTAACAACAGCAATAATGACAACAATAGAGTACACAAAGGTTCACATTTTTAACAGTGTGGCTAGTGAATATGGGTAGGGAAGTTCAACAGCACTGTTATCTACATAAATTAAACATAGGAATAAACTTTCTCCAGGAGCTGTTAAAAATGGCAGTGTCCTACAATCTGGTTCTACCAACTCTCTGACTCAGTCTAGAATGCTCTGGTGTCTAGTTCTCTAAATCCTACTCTTCAAGAACCTAAATTCATATTCCCTTTCCTCTGGTGGTGTGGTGGCTATGAGTCAGAAACGACTCCACAGCACATAACCACCACTACTCTTCCAAGGAGCTTCTAATAGCAGAAGTGGTTGGTTGTCTGTCAAGCTGTCACTCCACCCATATCAGTTCAGACTAGGGTCAATGAGAGCAATAACAATACAACATTTTTTTTATTGTTGTTGTTGTTATGTGCTGTGGAGTCGGTTCCGACTCACAGTGACCCTGTACAGGGTTTCCGAGGCTATAAATATTTACGGGAGCAGAAAGCCTCATCTTTCTCCCGCAGAACAGCTAGTAGTTTTGAACTGGTGACCGTGAGATTAGCAGCCCGATTCGTAACCACTATGCTACCAGAGCTCTTTAACAACAAAATAGTGATGGCTTAAACCAGTTGGTCCTGGTGCAGTGCTACAGGATAAGCAATGGTATACTAACTTCAAGGTCAGTGGTTCAAACCCACCAGTCACTCTTTGGAAACCCTATTCAAGATCATCATGAATCAGAATGGACTCAAAGGCACATGAAACAAAATAACAAACCAGTTAGAAAGGATCCCTGGTGGCATGGTGGATTATGTGTTGGGCTGCTAACCACAAAGTCAGCAGTTTGAATCTATCAGCCACTCCAAGGGAGAAAGATGAGGCTTTCTGCTCCTGTAAATTTTACAGCCTTGGAAACCCTATACAGGGTCACTATAAGTCAGAACAGACTACATGGCACCAGAAAACCAGTTAGAAAGAGTGTTGGTGGTGCTGTGTATTGTTGCTGTTTAGTGCTGTCGAGTTACTTCTGACTCACAGTGACCCTGTGTAGGGTTTCCAAGGAGAGGGTGGTGAGTTTGAACCAGTGACTTTACAGTTCAAACCAACTTTGTGGTCCAGTGCTTATCCTATAGCACCACACTGGAACACTAGTTTTTCTCCCAAGCGTGTCTGTGAGCTCTCTGAGGGCAAGGCCATGTCTTTGTTCCCCTGGTATGTAGCACAGTTTACAGCATGACATAAAAACCCAACCGAACCCACTGCCTTATGGTTGACTGAGACTCACGGGACAGAGTGAAAGTGCTCACAAGGGTTTCCAAGACTAAATCTTTATGGGAACAGACAGCATCATCTTTCTCCCTCAGATCTCAGATCAGCTGATGGGTTTGAATAGCCAGTCTTGCTGTCAGCAGCCAACATTTAACCAAGGGCACCACCAGGGCTCCTTGAAGCATGACTTAGGACCCATTAAGTGCTCAATTCAAGTCTTGCAGGAGAGGGCAGTAGCACACCTTGTGAAAGAAAGCAGGCATCATTTAGACAGCTCCTTCTCTCAACATTGTGGGTGCAGTTTGCTGAGAAAGTCCCTGGGTACAAAACAGTGACATCAGTCAGCCATTTCCCGAGGAAGAGGTTCTTAAATAAAGGAGAAATTGAAAAAGAAATATCAATTAGGACTGGGGAGATCACTGCTCTGCTTCCTTTCTTCCTCCTTTAGCTAAAGTGGTTTTTGATTGGATTGGCCTCTCTCCTAGTTGGAGCAGAAGCTAATTGAAGTCCATTTGTCTTTCTTTGTGAGAAGCAGTGCTAATCTGGATGGGGAGAGCATGGCCTTCAGCTCTGCATTTATATAAAAGTGACCTTGGGGACGAGTGTGCAACAATTATCCTCTGACCGGAGTCCTTTTCGGGAAGGACAAAACCAACATTATAGGCTAATGTGGAATCCCAAAGAGGCCTGCTCTGAAGTCCAAGGAAATCAGCCCAGTGCCAAGACCAGCTCCAAAGGGATCTACATTTTTAGAACAAAACAAAAAGAGAAAATAGGCCCTTTCATGGGGAATGGAAAGTCGATGGAATGTTGTTTTCAAAAGTAAAGTGATGAGATAGTCCCTGGTACTAACAGTAATAGCATATGGCTGCTAACTGAAAGGTTGGAGGTTTGAGCTCACCAAGACGCACCCTAGATTAAAGGTTTGGCAATCTACTTCTGAAAAATCAGTTACTGATTTTGTTTATTTGTTTCATTTAGTATTCATTTATTAAGTAGTAGTATTTAGTTTATTGCGTAAATTTTTACGAAACTATATTGTAGATTTTCCTTAAAAGAGGTATATAAAAATCCAAGACACAATTAAGATTCTCATTAGTGTAAAAACCAAAACTAAGAATTTGAAACAGATTAGCTTCCTTTTACATGGAAAGGAAATGAAAGAGATCATGTACTGCTTGACTCAAGCCATTGTTCACTAGTTTTCCTACAAGAAAATGGTGCATGAGATATAAGGCTCTGTGAGTAAAATTCACAAAACATAAATTTCCAAATGTCTTTGAATTCTACTTAATGAAGCTCATGTTTGATCGACTAGTTGCTTTAATTAAAATTTCAAGTCTTATAAATATAGATATTCCTTTTTTTTCTTTTCCAAAGCAAACATGCAAATATCCTTATAATACAATAGGGAAGAGAGCAAACTTTAGATTTTATACAGTGGAGCTTTTTACTTGTTGAGTTTAGTGGCTGACTTTTTTGTTTCCTTTCTTTCACAGTTTGGTAGTCATGTTATTCATTCTTCTTGTTGTTGTTAGGAGCCATCGAGTTGGCACTGACTCATAGCGACCTTATACATAGCAGAATGAAACACTGCCTGATCCTGGGCCAACCTCACTATTGTTGCCACCCTTGAGTCCATCAATGCTGCCACTTGACCAATTCATCTCATTGGGGGTCTTCCTCTTTTTCTCTGACCCTCCACCTTACCAAATATGATGTCCTTCTCCAGCAACTGATTCCTCCTGACAACATGTCCAAAGTATGAGAGATGAAGTTTGGCCATCTTGGCCTCCAAGGAGTCCTCTGGCTGCATTTCTTCCAACACAGATCTGTTGGTTCTTTTGGCAACTCATGGCACTTTCAATATTCTCCTCCAACACCATAAATCAAAAGCATCAATTCTTCTACGGTCTTCCTTATTTACTGTCCAACTTTCACATGCATATGAGGTTATTGAAAATACCATGGCTTGGGTCAGTAGCACCTTAGTCCTTAAGCTGACATGAATATGTCATGGTGATGAGTATGTCTACTGGAAACTTGGTAAAAATGTTTTCTGGGAAACTAAAACCAACAATGGCATTCATGTCAGCAAAACTGAAGGTTAAAGGTAACATGTTGTAGATAATGCCTACTTGATATGACTTCAATGACTGAATGACTGGAGCTCAACTAGAAGAAGAAAGAAGAGGAAAAAGAGTAATCAGATACAATTTGATGAACTTGACCTACACCTATGGATGCAGTAGCTCAAAAGAGGGAACAAATCTTTATAGCAAGGATCATTCCCACCCCCTCCATACACAGAGTAGACATTGGCTACCCAAAATGGGGAGGGGACTACAAAGGCAAGAAGTGACTGGCTTACAAGCTTTCAAGAGGGAGCCTACATCCAGAGGGTGCAGAGGAAAGTAGAATCTGCACTGAGTAGTATCCAATCTGTCTGAGCGAGGCTGATGAGAGGAGATGCGGATAGGTCTCTTGTGATACAATAGTGAATAATTGTTATCAGGACTGCTTGTGAGAGTTGGGAATGTAAAGGTAGACTTTTTGTAGCAAGGAGGGGAGTGACTAACTTTTCAATCTAGGAGCGGAGGTCCCTGGGACCATCAAGGCAAAAGAGCGGAGAGCGGGACCCTACCCAAAGAAGTGATGCATGAGATGGAGGCAGAGACGATGATGTGGAGAGACAGAGTGGCTGGGGACTTTAGACCCAGAGAAGGAGAGGGGCTGTGTGCTGATGACCAGGGGGCAGGATTGCAGGGTATACCCTTTGGTTGGCTGATGATGGCTGAATGGATTGTAACCATGGCTATGAAACTATATATGATAGGATGAATGTAAAACTAATGTTCTCCCATGTAAACTATCACATAATTCACATTAAACATTAAAAAAAAAAAAAAGGTAACATGGCCCTAGTAATCAAACTGGAGAATCTGATTCATTAGCTTCTCTAGTTTGATTGCTAGGGCCATGTCACCTTTAAGCTTCAGTTCTTCTGACATGAATGCCATTGTTGGTTTTAGTTTCCCAGAAAACTTCCTAGTAGATATCCTCATCAACACATCTGTCTGATCAGCAGGCTCTCCATAGCCAACATTTCTACCTTTGCTCTGAAGATCAAGGAACCATGTTCCACCATCTTTACCTAAGAGTTCAAACAGATAGATTGCCTGAGTGGCTTTAAGAACGTCACCACCAAGAGACTCCTTGACAATTCTAAAGGTTTCTTCCACAGGTCCAGAGTGTGGTTTGGATTGTGGCTCCTGCTAGCCTTCTGTGAATGCTGACACTGCACCTTGTGATTCCTCTTTCATGGTAACTGCAACTGGGAGTTCATCTAAGAAGAAATCTGGTAACAAAGGATGGCCTGGTTTAATTGTATAGACATAAAAAATGTTTTATTCCTTCTTCTGTTAAGATATTTTCATCAATAATAAAGTTGCCAGTACATTTTTTTTGACTTTTTGAAAATGGAATATGCAGCATCTGCAATGATATCAACTTTTCTACCTTGGCTTTCAATACCAGATCCTCCCAGCATATCCATCGCTGCAGTGCGTATGGCTGTTTTAGGCCATAATGCATTGACTGCAATTTCACCTTTAAATTCTTCTGCCATTCCAAGTACACACATAGGCATACCACACTTAGCAATGCTATATGCATAGTGCTGTTTGAACCACAATGAATTTAGGTTTAATGGAGGGCTGAGATTGAGGATATGAGCAATTTTCCTCTTTTTCAAATAAGGAATACATGCTTTAGATATAAAATAGGTGCCTCTGGTATTGACATTCCTCATCCAATCCATTCTCTTTGTAGGTGTTTCCAGTGTGCTGGTTAAATTAATAGCACTGGCATCATTCACCAAAATATCAAGTCCTCCAAATTTCCCGACTGCTTTCTTCACTGCATCATTGATCTGCTGTTCATCTCTCATATCAACAACACATGGCAAAGCCCTCCCTCCAGCTGCTTCAGTTTCTTCAATAACTGTATAGATTGTGCCTGGAAGTTTACGGTGTGCACTGGTGGTCTTTGCAGCAATGACAACATTTTCTCTATCCTTCACTGCTTTTAATGCAATAGCTTTGCCAATACCACGGCTTGTACCGGTGATAAAAAGTGTACATCCTCCTAGCTTCCCGGGGTTGGGTAGCATGACTATCGCAGAGCAGAGGAAGTGTCAGCAGCTGTCCAGTCATTTATTTTTATGATTCTTATATGATGCATAGTTCTATTCTGACATACATGAGTTGCCATGAGTGGCAATTGAATTGATGGCAACTAATTTTTATTTTTAACTTAATGAGAGCATGGGTAGGATTGTTGTTGTTGTTGTTGTTGTTGTTGTTAGGTGCCATCAAGTAGGTACCGACTCATAGTGACCTTATGCACAGCAGAACGAAACACTGCCTGATCCTGGGCCAACCTCACTATTGTTGCCACACTTGAGTCCATCGATGCTGCCACTTGGCCAATCCATCTCGTTGGGTGTCTTCCTCTTTTTCTCTGACCCTCCACCTTACCAAACATGATATTCTTCTCCAGTGACTGGTCCTTTTGAGTTATGGTGTTGGAGGAGAATATTGAAAGCGATATGGGCTGTAAAAGAATCAATAGATCTGGTTTGGAAGAAGTGCAGTCAGAGTGCTCCTTGGAGGCCAAGATGGCCAAACTTTGTCTCTCATACTTCAGACATATTATCAGGAGAGACCAGTTGCTGGAGAAGGATATCATAGGTAGGATAGAAGTAATAAAATTTCCTGTTCTAGTTCAGATTTTGCTATTTACTAGTATGTGACCTGGAGTCCTGGTGTGGCGCCGTGGTTAATGCACTGAACTGCAAAGTCGGTTTGATCCACAAGGTTGACAGTAAAACTCACCAGCTGATCCTCAGAAACCCTATACAGGGTCGCTATGGGTCAGAACTGACTCAATGGCACTTAACAACAACAACAACAATAGTATGTGACGTGCACATGCAACAAGAGTTCTGCAAGCCTTGGTTTTCTCATCTAAATTAAATTACATGCTGTCGAGTTGGTTCAGACTCATAGAGACCCTGTATAGGATATCTGAGGAGTGGCTGGTAAGTTTGAACCACCAACCTTGTGGTTCAAATCAACCTAGTGGTCCAAAGCTTATCCTACAGTGCCACACCAGGACTTCCATCTATAAATAGAGAAAGATATCATTGGTGAATTGATGGAACACAAATTGAAATCTTTCAACAAACTGATGCAGCACTGGAGACACTTACTCATATGTGCCAAGAAATTTGAAAGATAGCTATCTGGCCAACTGGTTGGAAGAGATCCATTATTTGTACTCACACCAAAGAAAGGGGATCCAATGCAATGCAGAAATCATAAGACAAGATCATTAATATCACATGCAAGCAAAATTTTGCTAAAGATAATACAAAAATGGCTGCAACAGTATATTTACAGGGAATTGCCAAGGTTAAAGCTGGAATCAGACAAGAAAATGGAATGAGGCATACCATTGCTCATATACAGGGTTGCTATATGTGGTACTCTGGTAGCATAATGGTTACGAGTTGGGCTACTAACCTCAAGGTAAGTAGTTTGAAACTACCAGCCATTCCATGGGGCAAAGATGAGGCTTTCTTCTCCTGTAAAGATTTACAGCCTTGGAAACTCTATGTAGGGTCACTATGAGTCAGAACAGATGCTCCTAGGAAACCCTATACAGGGTTGCTATGAGTTAAATCGGCTCGATGGCACTTAACA